>NW_027142542.1:379744-391713 GCF_026170545.1 Melanerpes formicivorus
AATGCAACAAAAAACCCTCTTTCACAGCTCAGATCTCATACTGGTAGGAGGCTGGATGATACTGTGTTAGAAGAGCCACTGAATTCAACCAACTTCTTCTATTCAAAAGCAGCTATGCTCCTCTTGATCTTCTGGAAACTGTCTTAACAGCTCTCTTTAGATGCAATGATAGCAGGTCCACCTTCAGTGAAGCCCTGTCATGGTAATTGGTGAGTGCAGACTGCTGCTGATTTCATAAGACTTATCACTTCCAGGGCTGTCAGTCTCAGCACTAGTAATGTTGTGTTTCTCCCTCCCACACTCCTCATTTCCAGCACAGGGCAGGCAGTGGAGCATGATGTTTGTGCTGCTCTGTCTACTGCTGCTGCTGCTGCTTTGTCTAATCCATCTGTGAAACAAGTTGTCTCATCATCATGACAGTAATACTACACTCAGAAGCAGGCTGCTTCATTATATAAGAACTATTCAGTACTGTTAATTTCCCATAATCCAGACAATTTGCATAGACCCACCTGTAAGTCCAGAACAAAACCAAATCATTGTAGTCATTTGCAGCCCAGAAAGCCAATCACATCCTGGGCTGCATCAAGAGAAGCATAGCCAGCAGGTTGAGGGAGGTGATTCTCCCCCTCTACTCTGCTATGCTGAGACCCCACCTGGAGGAATGCATCCAGTTCTGGAGCCCCTGTTACAGGAAGGATCTGGAGGTGCTGGAACATGCCCAAAGAAGGGCCATGAGGATGATCAGAGGGCTGGAAATCCTCTCCTATGAGGACAGACTGAGGGAGTTGGGGCTGTTCAGTCTGGAGAAGAGAAGGCTCCAAGGAGGGCTTCCAGAATCTGAAGGGGGCTACAAGAAAGCTGGGGAGGGACTTTTGAGGGTTTCAGGGAGTGATAACACTGTGGGGAATGGAAAAAGATGGAAATGGGTAGACTCAGATTGGATGGTGAAGCCCTGGAATGTCTTGTCCAGGCAGGTGGTTGAGGCGCAGTCCCTGGAGGTGTTTAAGCCCAGGCTGGATGAGGCTCTGGCCAGCCTGATCTAGTGTGGGGTGTCCCTGCCAATGGCAGGGGGGTTGGAACTAGATGATCCTTGTGGTCCCTTCCAACCCTGACTGATACTATGATACTATGTTAGGAAGAAGTTCTTCCCCATGAGGGTGGTGAGACACTGGAACAGGTTGCCCAGGGAGGTGGTGGAAGCCTCATCCCTGGAGGTTTTGAAGGCCAGGCTGGATGTGAGCAACCTGCTGTAGTGTGAGGTGTCCCTGCTCATGGCAGGGGAGTTGGAACTGGAAGATCTTTGAGGTCTCTTCCAACCCTAGCAATTCTAAGAGTCTATGATCTCCCTCTATCTTCTTTCTTCTCTAATGACCAGCTGCAGAGGCTTAGAATAAACAGGCATTAGGCAACCCTACAGCTGCTCTGACACTCACAAACATTGCTTTGTGTTGAGCTTCCTCCAAGAGCCTTCCATGCCTTTAATGCTGCAGTGTGCCACACAGTTTGAAGGTACCTGTTTGTATATGACACTCAGGGTAAGAAGTAAGGGGACCCTCATTTCTGTTGTGCTGTCTCCAGATGAAACAAGTTAGGAACTGGCTGGAGGGCCGAGCCCAGAGAGTGGTGGTGAATGGTGCCACATCCAGCTGGCAGCCAGGCACTAGTGGTGTGCCCCAAGGATCAGTGCTGGGCCCTGTGCTCTTTAACATCTTTATTGATGATCTGGATGAGCGCATTGAGTCCATCATCAGTAAATTTGCTGACGACACCAAGCTGGGGGCAAGAGTTGATCTGCTGGAGGGTAGAGAGGCTCTGCAGAGGGACCTGGACAGGCTGGACAGATGGGCAGAGTCTAACAGCATGAGATTGAACACATCCAAGTGCCGGGTTCTGCACATTGGCCACAACAACCCCATGCAGTGCTACAGGCTGGGGTCAGAGTGGCTGGAGAGCAGCCAGGCAGAGAGGGACCTGGGGGTGCTGGTTGATGGTAGGCTGAACATGAGCCTGCAGTGTGCCCAGGCAGCCAAGAGGGCCAATGGCATCCTGGCCTGCATCAGGAACAGTGTGGCCAGCAGGAGCAGGGAGGTCATTCTGCCCCTGTACACTGCACTGGTTAGGCCACACCTCGAGTCCTGTGTCCAGTTCTGGGCCCCTCAGTTTAGGAAGGAGGTTGACTTGATGGAACGAGTCCAGAGAAGAGCAACAAAGTTGGTGAGGGGTTTGGAACACAAGCCCTATGAGGAGAGGCTGAGGGAGCTGGGGCTGCTTAGCCTGGAGAAGAGGAGACTCAGGGGTGACCTTATCACCCTCTACAACTACCTGAAGGGAGGTTGTAGACAGGCTGATGATGGTCTCTTCTCCCAGGCAACCAGTACCAGAACAAGAGGACACAGTCTCAGGCTGCACCAGGGGAGGTTCAGGTTGGATGTTAGGAAGAAGTTCTATACAGAGAGAGTGATTGCCCATTGGAATGGGCTGCCCGGGGAGGTGGTGGAGTCGCCGTCATTGAAGGTGTTCAGAAGGAGACTTGATGGAGTGCTTGGTGCCATGGGTTAGCTGTTTGGGTGGGTTGGATTGGTTGATGGGTTGGACACGATGATCTTGAAGGTCTCTTCCAACCTGGTTTGGTTTATTCTAATAATATTCTAATAAAGGTTTATTCTAATAAAGTGCATGTCTGTTTGTGTGTTATAGCCTAGCAAGATATTAGAGCTGAAATCATTAGAAATTTCTTGTTGCAAAATGGTCTGGGGGGAAAACAAAAAAGAAAGCAAGCAAGCAATTGTAGCTGGGAAGCAGACCTGCAGGCAGGAGCTTAATTTATCAAACTGCAGGATGTATTTTGGAAAGAGAAAGAATACAGGTGGAGAAAGAGAAAAGGGCATGTAAGATGATTATCATAGTATCGTAGTATCAGTCAGGGTTGGAAGGGACCACAAGGATCATCTAGTTCACACCCCCCTGCCATGGGCAGGGACACCCCACACTACATCAGGCTGGCCAGAGCCTCATCCAGACTGGGCTTAAACACCCCCAGGGACGGGGCCTTGACCACCTCCCTGGACAACTCATTCCAGGGCTTCACCACTCTCACGGTGAAGAGCCTCCTTCTCACATCCAGCCTGAATCTCCCCACCTCCAGCTTCATTCCATTCCCCCTAGTCCTATCACTACCTGAGATCTTGAGAAGTCCTTCCCCAGCCTTCCTGTAGGCCCCCTTCAGATACTGGAAGGCCACAATTAGGTCACCTTAGAGCCTTCTCTTCTGCAGACTGAACAGCCCCAACTCCTTCAGTCTGTCCTCATAGGAGAGGTGCTCCAGCCCTCTGATCATCCTTGTGGCCCTTCTCTGGACACCTTCCAGCACCTCCACATCCCTCTTGTAATAGGGGCTCCAGAACTGGAGGCAGTACTCCAGGTGTGGTCTCACCAGAGCTGAGCAGAGGGGGAGGATCACCTCCCTCGACCTGCTGACCACACTTCTCCTGATGCAGCCCAGGATCTGATTGGGTTTGCGGGCTGCAAGTGCACACTGAGAGCTCATGTTAAGCTTTTTGTCCACCAGCACCCCCTTTATGCCTTCCAGTTCAAAGAATCATAGAATCAATAAGGTTGGAAATGCCCTCAGAGATCATCAAGTCCACCCTATCACCCAACACCTTGTGACTAACTAAACCATGGCTTCAAGTGACATCCAATCCTTTTTTAAACACCTCCAGGGATGGTGACTCCACCACCTCCCTGGGCAGCACATTCCAATGGCCAATTATTCTTTCTGTGAGGAACTTTCTCCTCACCTCCAGCCTAAACTTCCCCTGGTGCAGCTTGAGACTGTGTCCTCTTGTTCTCTTGGTGGTTGCCCGTGAGCAGAGACCAACCCCCTGGCTACAACTTCCCTCCAGGCAGTTACAGAGAGCAATAAGGTCTCCATTGAGCCTCCTTTTCTCCAGGCTCTATCTTCAAACCCTGTATACTCATCTTCTGGCAAGCAAAGCTTCTATTTGCCAAGCAAGAAACCTCAACACCTTAATTAAAAACAAACATGTTGGGAAAAAAACAGAGGAAGAAGCATTTCCTAATCCCACCAGGTAAAGCAGCACAAAGCCCAGCTAACAGCATAAGAAGATAAGGAATGCAGTTTAATTGGTGATAAAGTGTCAATATTCCAATAGATGTATACCAGCAGTCCATTAGATTTAATTAGGCTCCTCTCAGCTAGCAGTAAGTCATGGAAAAAGACAACTTGAAGAGGAAATCAGCTGACTGCTGTGAAACACTCATGGGCTGGTTTACCAAAGCTAATCCCTGGGTACATTAAGAGCTAGCAGAGACGTTTTAAACACAGGTTTTGGGAGGAAAAAGGGGGGGTAAAAAAGAAAGAAAGACCAATGTCTAATATTAGTAGAGGATTAAGAGATTACACATGAAAATCTAAAGGTACTGTTGATCTGCTCAGGTTTTAATTATGATCTCATTTATTGATGTAGTGAAAAAAAAAAGTCTTAAGAAAGATCTAAATGAAGGGAAGCACTGGACTGGAAATGTGGGCTGCTTAGAAGCATTGAATCATAGAATCAACAAGGTTGGAGAAGACCTTAGAGATCATCAAGTCCAACTTGTCAATCAACACCTCATGACTAACTAAACCATGGCACCGAGTGCCACATCCAATCCTTTTCTGAACACCTCCAGGGATGGGGACCACCTCCCTGGGCAGCATAGTCCACCTTCTTCTATTTCTGGACACCCTTATAAAAAGTCCCTCTCCAGCCTTCCCATAGGATTCCTTCAGGTATTGGAAGGCAGCTCAAAGGTCCCACCACAGCCTTCTCTAGGGTGATCAAGCCCAGCTCCCTCAGCCTATCCTCACAGCAGAGGTGCTCCAGCCCTTGGATCACCTTTGTGGTCCTCTGGACTCACTGCATCAGCTCTGTGTCCTTATGATGGAAACAGCAGAACTGGACACACTTTGGAGTTTTCCTGAAAGCCAACAGATCCAGAAACTTTTCTTTCTCCTCCCCAGTCTCATAATATTTGTACCATGCAGACTAAAAGCCTGTCTCAATGCTTAATGCAAACTGTCAGAGCAGCACTGCTGAATAAATGAATTCTGTTTATCGCCCTTTGCACATGACCAGAGCAGGTCTACCTTGTGGGAAATGGCACTGTCTCAGGACTCTCCTATCCCAGTTTCAGCAGATCCATTTTAAGTGGGGATGAAATGATGGCTGTTGTGATTAACTTGGGGGGAAGGAGGGGAAATTGGGAGAGTTCCTGTTTTCAGGTGTGATCAGAAATTGTGCTTGCTTGGATCTTCCTATTGGTCTCCACCAAACAGTAAAACAAAGCCTCCCCTTCTTTTGCTTCCATAAGCTTTGTGTTTCATTTGCTTTTAAAGGTTTTAAAGGGATCTGGAGGTGCTGGAAGGTGTCCAGAGAAGGGCCATGAGGATGAGCAGAGGGCTGGAGCACCTCTCCTATGAGGACAGACTGAAGGAGTTGGGGCTGTACAGTCTGCAGAAGAGAAGGCTCTGAGGTGACCTAATTGTGGCTTTCCAGTATCTGAAGGGGGCTACAAGAAGGCTGAGGAGGGACTGCTCAGGATCTCAGGTAGTGATAGGACTAGGGGGAATGGAATGAAGCTGGAGGTGGGGAGATTGAGGCTGGATGTGAGGAGGAAGTTCTTCACCATGAGAGTGGTGAAGCCCTGGAATGGGTTGTCCAGGGAGGTGGTTGAGGCCCCATCCCTGGAGGTGTTTAAGAGCAGGCTGGATGAGGCTCTGTCCAGCCTGATCTAGTGTGGGGTGTCCCTGCCCATGGCAGGGGGGTTGGAACTAGATGATCCTTGTGGTCCCTTCCAACCCTGACTGATACTATGATACTATGTCTCATGCTCCTTTTCAGACATCTTTTTAAGGAAGAGCTGAGAAGAACCATGGAAACACAAAATCTCATCACAGATTTCAACCTTTAGATGCCAAGGTGATTTACCAGAAAGACAGAGACCTGCTGGAGAGAAGAAGAAAAAGCTGCTCCACAGAGAAAGACCTTGGAGAGCTGGTGGACATGGGACAACAATGTGCCCTTGTGTCCAAGAGAGCCAATGGGATCCTGGGATGCATCAAGAAAGGTGTGCTCAGCAGGTCTAGGGGGGGTTCTTCTGCCCTTCTGCTCTGCTCTGGTGAGACCACACCTGGGAATACTGTGTCCAGTTTTGAGCTCCCCAGTTCAAGAGAGACAGAGACCTACTGTAAAGAGTTCAACAGAGAGCCATGAAGATGATTAGGGGACTTGAGCATCTCCCCTGTGAAGAGAGACTGAGAGCTCTGGGGCTGCTTAGCCTTGAGAAGAGAAGACTGGAGGGGAATCTCATCAATGTGTATATCTGAGGGATGGGTGTCAGCTGGAGGGGGCCAAGCTCTTTTTGGTGGTGTGCACTAATAAGACAAGGAACAGCAGGTGAAGCTTGAACACGGAAGGCTTCACCTCAACATGAAGAGAAACTTATTTACGGTGAGAGTGACAGAGCCCTGGAGCAGGCTGCCCCAGAGAGGTTGTGGAGTCCCCTCTGGAGACTTTCAAAGCCCACCTGGATACACTCCTGTGCAAGACTACCCTGGGTGCTCCTGCTCTGGCAGGAGGGTTGGACTCAGTGATCTCTGGAGGTCCCCTCCAACCTCTAACATACTGTGACACTGTGATACTGTGCAGAACTCTGACCTCTCAAGAAATCTTTACCATGTAAGTAGCGGTCCTGGAGAGTTCAGCATAGATGTACTGAGTATTCTGTACCTTGAGCACAGGTCTGAAGTGTTATCTCTACATTTCACCAGCAGAGGCTCTGTCCACTTCAGAAGCAGAGGTTCCTGGGGATGCTGGTTTGTCAGATGTGCCTCATTCCCTCACACAGTGAGTGGCATTACCTCAAACCAGAAGCCAAAACCAAATGGATCACTAAGTCTACAGCACCACTTATAGAACAGAAGTAGTCTTTAATGTAATGTGCTGCAGACAGAAATGGGGATTTCTTTCCTGAGCTAATGTACAAAGCTCTTTCTCCATTACAACCACCACTGGCTCTGGGCTATGCCTTAGTTTAAGACTATCCAAGTTACTGACAGCTAGCATATTACACCTGGAATTACCTATGGCACATCCTCAGTGCTACACCTCAGCACCAGGGGCAGTGCTAGCAGCCATCAAGAGTACTGCTGCTGGCATCAGACAAGCTTCATCAGCACTCGCCTGGAGATGTGCTCTACTGCACTGTGCAGACCCTGTCCTGTGGGAGGCAAAGAGTATCCAAGCTCCACTCTGCATTAAGCAGCTCATTCGTTTTCATTTTGGTTTTATTCATTTGGAGATGTCCCTTTGTATCTGGAATTGATAGGGAATGGAAGTGTGTCCATGCAGCCCCTGCGTGGTGACTCTGTTTTATAGGCATTATGTCAGCAGCCAGGGAGTCCACACAGAAGGGGAAAATCTGCTCAATGATTACTATTTGGTTTTGTGCAGGTTTTGGAAGACTGGAGCTTGTCAGCCATCACTTTCTGAATAAATCAGGTCTGCTAAACTTCTCTGTTTCACTAAGTTTTCTGGTCAAGTGAGTGCTTTTCCCTATTGGATAAAAATAGATGGAAAAGGTTTCAATCTCCAGCTAAGTTTATCTGTGGGAGTCTTTTATCAAGATTGGAAGTTAGAGGATAGCCTTCTGGCAGCAATAAAGCCTTCACCTCAGTTTAGCAAAGATGCTGAGTTGCTGGAAGGTGTCCAGAGAAGGGCAACAAAGCTGGGGAGGGGTTTGGAGCACAGCCCTGTGATGAGAGGCTGAGGGAACTTAGGTTGCTTAGCCTGGAGAGGAAGAGGCTCAGGGGAGGCCTTCTTGCTATCTACAACTCCCCAAAAGGGAGGTTATAGCCAGGAGGGGGTTGGTCTCTTCTCCCAGGCAACCAGCACCAGAACAAGAGGACACAGTCCTCAAGCTGTGCCAGAGGAGGTTTAGGCTGGATGTTAGGAAGAAGTTCTTCCCAGAAAGAGAGATTGGCCATTGGAATGTGCTGCCCAGGAGGTGGTGGAGTCACCATCACTGGAGGTGTTAAAGAAGAGACTGGCTGGGGTGCTTGGTGCCATGGTTTAGTTGATTAGATGGTGTTCAGTGACAGGTTGGTCTTGTTGATCTCAAGGGTCTCTTCCAACCTTGTCTATTCTATTCTATTCTATTCTATTCTATTCTATTCTATTTCTATTCTATTCTATTCTATCTATTCTATTCTATTCTATTCTATTCTATTCTATTCTATTCTATTCTATCCATTCCATTCCATTCCATTCCATTCCATTCCATTCCATTTCCATTCCATTCCGTGAAACAACTCTGGGAAACTTTATCTAGGATCTGCCCCCCACAAATGCAGAGACTCACTCAGAATGGATATAAAGACAGCATATTTTTGATACTAACTTGAGGGTTTAATCAGTTTGACTCTCTAATTCCAGTTCAGTAGAGAATAATTTGCTGAATTGACCTTGCTCTGATAGAGTGCTTTGTATTTGCTCAGTTTAAAATCATGTGCAGTGATGTCTTTTCAGAAGTAAGACTTTTATTAAGTCTTATTGATACTGTCACATTTTGTGAGCTAAGGAATTTGGCTTCTCACTTTTGAGGGGTAAAAGGAAACTAAACCCTCACCTAAATCAGAATTACAGAATACAGAATTAACCAGGTTGGAAAAGACCTTTGCAGGGTCACACACAGGATGACAGGGTGTTAGGGGTTGGGAAGGGACCTCCAAAGATCATACAATCAGAATCAATAAGGTAGGAAAAGACTTCAAAGATTATCAAGTCCAACCTGTCACCCAACACCTCATGACTAACTAAACTTTGGCACCAAGTGCCACATTCCAATCCCCTCTTGAACACCTCCAGGGATGGTCACTCCACCACCTCCCTGGGCAGCACATTCCAATGGCCAACACTCTCCTCTGTGAAGAACTTTCTCCTCACCTTGAGTCTGAACCTCCCCTGGCACAGCTTGAGACTGTGTCCTCTTGTTCTAGTGCTGGCTGCCTGGGAGAAGAGACCTACCCCCCACCCTGGCTACAACCTCCTTTCAGGTAGTTGTAGAGAGCAAGAAGGTCTCCCCTGAGCCTCCTCTTCTCCAGGCTAAACAACCCCAGCTCACCTTACCTCTCCTCACAGGGGCTGCACTCCAGACCCCTCCGCAGCCCTCGCTGCCCTTACTCTGGACATGTTCAAGAGTTTCAATGTCCTTCTTAAATTGATCTTTGAGTCCAACCCCTTGCCAGAGCAGAACCATAGAATCCAGCACAGGGTCACACAGGAAACACATCCATACAGGGCTGGAAAGGCTCCAGAGAAGGAGACCATACTCGAGATCATCGAGACCAAGTATTTGTTTCTTCTTGCAAAAGCCTCCACTGAACTTTTCCTGACAAAGTTACAGTCCAAGAATTAAGTATTACTTGGTGCTTGCTGTACATTAATTAAATAGATTAATCATTACAGATGATTTGCCTGCTGGGAATTGACTATTCAAGAGAGAATTTGGTATTTAAAGTCTGTTTCAGGCTGTTTGCATAGAAGAAAAGAATGAAAACAAACAGCACCATTACCCTGGATCAATACATGATAGAGTAACCCAGCTGAGGAAGCACTTTGGTAATGGTCACTGAAATCTGCTCATACATTTCTGTTGATGCATGTATTGAGTCTTTTAATAACCACTGAAACTACTCATAAAAAGAAAGCTTAGCTGGTGTTTTCTGAAACTGAGCTTGCATTCAGACAATGAGCAGCACCTACCACCCACCACCCAAGTTACAGCTGGGATACTGGCACAGGTTGCCCAGGGAGGTCTTGGATGTCCCCTCCATGGAGGTGGAATGGAATGGAATGGAATGGAATGGAATGGGATGGGATGGGATAGGATTGAATAGAGTAGAGTAGAGTAGGTAGAGTAGAGTAGAGTAGAGTAGAGTAGAGTAGAGTAGAGTAGAGTAGAGCAGAATAGAATAGAATAGAATAGAATAGAAATAGAATAGAATAGAATAGAATAGAATAGAATAGAATTAACCAGGTTGGAAAAGACCTTTGAGATCATCAAGTCCAGCATATCACCCAACCAGCATATCACCTGCCATGGGCAGGGACATCCCACACTAGTTCAGGTTGGCCAGAGCCTCATCCAGCCTGGTCTTAAACACCTTAAACACCTGAAGAATACAAAGATGAGGAGCAGCCCTTTATAACTAGCATGATTTCTTCTCAAACATTATGTATTTCTCTCACCCTACATCTGCTTAGCAAGAAATGTGAGCTTCAGAAGAGAGCTCCAAATATCTTGGGGGTTTGGCATCTCTTGTTTTGCCATCTATGGTACCCACATTGCCATGTATCACTGCTTATATGGCACCACTACACTGCTGCAAAAAGAAATGATTTATTTTACTAGTATTTTCTTTACTACTGGGCAATAAACATCCATTTAGAAAACAGAAAGTAAGTGACTCTGCATTTGGTGCCTGTTGGAAGTAGTTTGAATGTTTCACATAGCAGTTCACTTCTTTTATTATCATAGAATGTCAGGGCTGGAAGGGACCTCAAGGATCAACCATTTCCAACCCCCCTGCCATGGGCAGGGACACCTCACCACTACAGCAGGTTGCTCACAGCCACATCCAGCCTGGCTGCAAAAACCTCCAGGCATGAGGCTTCCACCACCTCCCTGGGCAACCTATTCCACTGTCTCACCACCTTCATGGGGGAAGAACTTCTTCCTAGCATCCAATCTCAATCTACCCATTTCTAGTTTTGTTCCATCTTCCCCCCAGTCCTATCACTCCCTGACACCCTCAAAAGTCCCTCCCCAGCTTTCTTGCAGGCCCCTTTAAGATACTGGAAGGCCACAATTATGTCAGTCAGAGCCTTCTGTTCTCCAGACTGAATATTCATTGACTGTTCATCCAAGTAACATGAATGAGCATGTTCTAATAAAGCTAAATTTAACACCTATAAATATTCAGTAGGAAAATGCTTTTCCCCTGAGGCACACACACACTCATTTGTTCTACCTCACTAGCATCAGCATCCAGAGAAAATTCCACGATGAGCAGTTGGCATTCTCCATGAGTGGTGCAAAGTTTGTGACTGAACACTGGGTTTCTGTAGACATGAGACATCCATTTCCCAGCTGTGATCCTTCTATATGAAGCTGAAGAAGCTTCTGAAGGTTAGCACAGTCTGAAGTTCTGAAGGTTTCCAAGCATAAAGAAACATGTAATAAAAAAAACAAATGCAGAGTACAAGAAGCCTGAAGGAGTTATTTTAGGCTTGATGGCATAAAGCAGGCTGCAAGACTATGACTTCAAAGCCATGTGCACAAGGTACATAGAAATGTTTTGCATCCTTTTGAGGTTTGCTTTCTTATTCCATCCATTTTCAAACCATATTGAGTCTCATATGAATTAAAACCCTTGGTAGCTAAGCCATTGGATGATAAAATCAATATAGTTTGGGGTTATCTAATTTAATGTGTTCATCAAGTACAGATTTTACACAAGTGTTCATCTCACAGGATGTTAGGGTTGGAAGGGACCTCAGGAGATCATCGAGTCCAACCCCCCTGCCAAAGAAGGAACAGAGAATCAAGCACAGGTTGCACAGGAACACATCCAGAGGAGTCTTAAAAGTCACCAGAGAAGAAGACTCCACAACCTCCCCAGAGAACCTGTTCCAGTGCTCTGGGATGCCCAGAGTGAAGATCCTCCTTGTGATGAGGTGGAACCTCCTGTGCTGTAGTTTACACCCATTACCCCTTGTCTTATCACAGGGTGCAGCTAAGAATCTTACTTTTAAGTAAAAGAAAACAATAAGGAGAAGCACAGAATCAAGTGCACACACTCAATATGTAGATAGAGGTGTCTCTTCCTAGAATGAATGGAG
>NW_027142542.1:391813-487338 GCF_026170545.1 Melanerpes formicivorus
AGGGAGTTGTAGACAGAAGTAAGGTCTCCCCTGAGCCTCTCCTTCTCCAGGCTAAGCAACCCCAGCTCCCTCAGCCTCTCCTCACAGGGCTGTGCTCCAAACCCCTCATCAGCTTTGTTGCCCTTCTCTGGACACCTTCCAGCAACTGAACATTTTTTTAACTATACATCCATCTGATTGAAGAAAAAAGCAGCTTTCTGCCTGTTGTAACCTAGTAGCAACTGTGTGAGATCCAGACTAAGCTACCAGGCTGACCCAAGCAACTCTGTGTAATAAAGAACTGATGTTAAACATTGCAAGGATATGGTAAAAGCCAATGGAGACTGCACTATAGTGTGGAAGCAAATGGTTTAGCTTCAGTTAACTGTAAGCCACTGAGATCACATTCTGTCAGACATGTAATCACATTAGCAGAGAGCTCAGCCCTCATACCAAAGAATTTTGTTCTGCTCCTTAAGTGATTCTGTGAACCTCACAGCTACAAAACTCTCTTCTCATAGTCAGGGCAAGGAACAGCAAAGTCTGCAAAAGAAAGAAAACCCACTTCTGCAAGAAATCACAGAAGCATTCAGCTGGGAAAAAGTCCAACCTAGAGACCTACTCTGCAAGGTTCACCCCTAAACCACAGCCCCAAGTACCACATCCAAACCACCTTTAAACACATCCAGTCTTGGGGACTTAACCACATCTCTGGGCAGGACATTCCAATGCCTGACCACTCTTTCCATGAAAAAAGTTTTCCTAATGTCCAGTCTAAACCTACCCAGTCACAGGGAGAAGAGAAGAGAAGAGAAGAGAAGAGAAGAGAAGAGAAGAGAAGAGAAGAGAAGAGAAGAGAAGAGAAGAGAAGAGAAGAGAAGAGAAGAGAAGAGAAGAGAAGAGAAGAGAAGAGAAGAGAAGAGAAGAGAAGAGAAGAGAAGAGAAGAGAAGAGAAGAGAAGAGAAGAGAAGAGAAGAGAAGAGAAGAGAAGAGAAGAGAAGAGAAGAGAAGAGAAGAGAAGAGAAGAGAAGAGAAGAGAAGAGAAGAATTAACCAGGCTGAGATCACCGAGTCCAACCTATCATCCAACACCATCTAATCAACTAAACCATGGCACCAAGTGCCCCATCAAGTCTCTTCCTAAACACTTCCAGTGATGGTGACTCCACCACCTCCCTGGGCAGCACATTCCAATGGCCAATAACTCTTTCTATGAAGAATTTCTTCCTAACATCCAGCCTAAACCTCCCCTGGTGCAGCTTGAGGCCGTTCGCTCTTGTTCTGCCACTAATTACCTTTGAGAAGAGACCAGCAGCAGCCTCTCCACAATGTACTTTCAGGTAGCTGTAGAGAGCAATGGAGTCTCCCCTCAGCCTCCTCTTTTCCAAACTAAACCTAATACTCACCACCTCCTGACAACTAAAGGATGTGAGAGGAATACCTGTCCAAGACAAGGAGATCTGCTGCAAGAGTGTTCAGCTCTGTTAAATCACACTCAGAACATGTCGCAATGCCAAAAGCTGAGCAGGGTTTGGATGGCAGCTTGCAGGTTTCATCTGCATCTGCCTGAGATCTACCACAAGTGGTCTAAGAATGAAAATTACTGGGGTATAGAGACAGGGATATGCAGGCTAGGAGCTCTTCAATGCATTTCTCAGGGGCCTCAAGCTTCCTCAACTCAACATTGTCACCCCCACTTGCCTTTAAACAACTTAATGCAAATCAGCAACTGCACCCACCCAATTTTCAACACCAAAATACATGCTGGTAAAGGTTCTTCTGTCAGAGCAGTTAGGCAAGTATTAAGAAGAAGCCCAGCTAAAACAGCACTAAAAGCTACAAAGACAGTCCAAGAGACTAACCCTGAAGTCCTCCTGGGCTTTATTTCCCCGCAGTCTTATGCTTCTTCTTCATTTGCTAAGAAGATTTATGAGCACCCTTGAAGAAACAATATCATTTTCAGATAAATTCTATCTTTATCTGCTGTAACCAGAAGACAAATCAATTTTAGAATCCTAATTGCACAAGGACAGATGTAAGTTTAGACACTCCATCAAAGCCAAAAAAGCAATAGGGGCAGATGGCCTGAAATAAGAATTCTTTCATGCAGTGCAAAAAAAAAATCTCTTAATCCTTAAAATGTAAAGGGGGGGAAAAAAAAATGGGGGAGAGGGGGAGGGGATTCACACCATTTCTAAAAGTATTTGGCCTAAAGAATCGTATTTTTAATGTGGTAACTACCTCTGATGTGATAACTACCTCTGAAGGTTGTCTTTACACGATGTTCAGTGTAGGCTGCAGTGCATTTTCAAGGGCTTCCATGTTCAGTTTTTTCTTAACACATTGCCACAGGATGTAGATTAACAACAATGCATTGTATCATTGTATTGCCTAGGGAATTCATTGGATTATTGTATTGAATAGTGTGGCCAGCAGGAGCAGGGAGGTCATTTTGCCCCTGTACTCAGCATTGGTTAGGCCACACCTTGAGTCCTGTGTCCAGGTCTGGGCCCCTCAGTTTAGGAAAGATGTTGAGATGCTGGAGTGTGTCCAGAGAAGGGCAACAAAGCTGGGGAGGGGTTTGGAGCACAGCCCTGTGAGGAGAGGCTGAGGGAGCTGGGGTTGCTTAGCCTGGAGAAGAGGAGGCTCAGAGGAGACCTTCTTGCTCTCTACAACTAAATCGTAACCCAGGCAACCAGCACTAGAACAAGAGGACACAGTCTCAAGCTGTGCCAGGGGAGGTTCAGACTGGATGTTAAGAAGTTCTTCCCAGCAAGAGAGATTGGTTATTGGAATGTGCTGCCCAAGGGAGGTGGTGGAGTCACCATCACTGGAGGTGTTTAGGGAGAGACTGGATGAGGCACTTAGTGCCATGGTTTAGTTGATTAGATGGTGTTGGGTGATAGGTTGGACTTGATGACCTTGAAGATCTCTTCCAACCTGGCTTATTCTATTCTATTCTATTCTATTCTATTCTATTCTATTCTATTCTATTCTATTCTATTCTATTCTATTCTATTCTATTCTATTCTATTCTATTCTATTCTTTCCAGAGGTCCATTCCAACACCCCCACCTTTCTGTGATTCTGTGTGAAATAATTCCTCCCAAATGGCTACAACCCCCTCAGCTCTACAACAGGGAGAAGGCTTCACTCTTGGCCTCAGAAGTTGACTTCTTTGACATATTTTTTCTGAGAACAATCCAGATGGTTTGGTTCTGTTCTGTTCTGTTCTATTCTATTCTATTCTATTCTATTCTATTCTATTCTAACCTTGCTGTTGGCAGCATTAGGGATGAAGCTAACCTCAAATCCAGTGAAAGCTCTGCTTGCTCTTTGATCACACCAAACAAGGTTGAATTTATTACACCTCAAGGTGTACCCTGTAAAACTCAGAAGAGTAAGTGCTACAAAGAAGCAATAGAAGCATCCATAATTTAAATGACAGCATGCTTTAACCAAAGGCCTGTCAAGGAGTATGACAAGGCTATGAAGTAAATTGAACAGAATCTGAGGAATCTAATGCAGTTGGTAGAGCTGAGTGAGGAGGATTCAAATCCCAAGTAAAAGCAAGGGTAATGGAAATGAAAGTTGTTAAAGGCAGATATAAAGCCACCTCAGTGACTGCCTAAGCACACACAGCATTTTACAAATAAAATTAATTTCCAGTTAGGAGGAAGCAGTTATTAACAGGATAATGAAAAACAGAGAATTGCAAGGTAGAAATTCTGACAGCCACAAAAAAAACAACTTGGAAAAGAAGATGAAGCAGCCTGCAAACAATGCATGTTTAAGAGCAGGCTGGATGAGGCTCTGGCCAGGCTGATCTAGTGTGGGGTGTCCCTGCCCATGGCAGGGGGGTTGGAACTAGATGATCCTTGTGGTCTCTTCCAACCCTGACTGATACTATGATACTATGATAATTAAGTTCACAGGCTCACAGGATGTTAGGGATTGAAGGGACTTCTGATGATCATCAAGCCCAACCCCCCCTGCCAGAGCAGGACTGTAGAATCTAGTGCAGGTCACAGAGGAACACATCCAGATGGGTCTGGAAAGCCTCCAGAGAAGGAGACTCCACAACCTCTCTGGGGAGCCTGTTCCAGTGCTCTCTGATCCTCACAGTGAAGAAGTTCCTCTCCATGTTGAGGTATAGTATCATAGTATCATTCAGGGTTGGAAGGGACTACAAGGATCATCTAGTTCCAACTCCCCTGCCATTGGCAGGGACACCCCACACTAGATCAGGCTGGCCAGAGCCTCATCCAGCCTGGGCTTAAACACCTCCAGGGACGGGGCCTCGACCACCTCCCTGGACAACCCTGTGGAACCTCCTGTGCTGCAGTTTACATTCATCACCCTTTGTCCTGTCCCAGGGTGCAAGTGAGCAGAGCCTGTCCCCTCCCTCTTGACCCCCAGCCCCAAGATATTTATAGACATTTATTAAATCCCTTCTCATTCTTCTCTTTTCCAGACTGGAAAGCCCCAGGTGTCTCAGCCTCTCCTCACCAGGCAGTGCTCCAGTCCCTCATCATCCTGGTAGCCCTCCATTTGTCTCTCTTGTGCAGATCCCTGTCTCGAACTGGGCAGTCAAAAACTGGATGCAATATTCCAGGTGTGGCCTCACCAGGGCAGAGTAGAGGGGGAGGAGAACCTCCCTGTACCTGCTGGACACACTCCTCTTAATGCACCCCAGGATCCCATTGGCCTTCTTGGCCACCAGGGCACACTGCTGTCCCTTGGATAACTTGTGATCCACCAGGACACCCAGGTCCTTCTCCAGCTGAGGTTCTTTTAGTGGTTGAAGTTTGCTTACTGCTCAAAACATGTGGGGAGTCTGACACAGCTCATGCGGCTTTGTATAGATGTCAGCAAGAAGATGCTGTGTGAAGATGCCATGCCAGTGGAAGAGGAGAAGCTTAAATTCCTATTTCCCCACTCATTTCTTCAGACTTTCTTTTGTGTGTGTGTGTGCAGTATCATGGAACGTTGTCTCAGGTGTTTTATTTCATTTGCTGCTGGTAAATCAGCTGAGTTATTTTGCCTCCCCCTGATTCATGCACATGTACACAGCAGTCTTACAAAGCACTGGAACAGCAGAATAAATCTCAAAATGCAGCAAAATTGTTTATCTAAATATGAGAAGCTTTATGCTCTAATTACCAGCCAGCTCAGGAGGGATTGAAACGAGAGTAGGGAAAATGAGAAGAGACACGGAAAAGAATGAAGCCCTGAGACATCCCAGGGATGGTTTCTATCTCTACTTATGTCCCTGTGATGTTCTCATTTGCCTGGCAGTATCTCATTAAGATGAATAGGCCACCTCACAAGTCCTTGGAGAGTTTCTGAAAGGGCACAGAGACATGAAAGAGAGAAATGATAGCATTTGCCTCCTGCACCATTTAATGGATATTTACTGGCTTGGGGATCAGGTGCTTTACGTTTAAAAACAAAGCAAAGCAAAGCAAAGCAAAACAAAACAACCCCCAAAATAACAGAGAACCAGTCAAGTTGTTTGAGATTTTTCACCTTCCCAGTCCAAAGTGTGACACAGGCCACACCTTGAGTCCTGTCTCCAGGTCTGGGCCCCTCAGGTTAGGAAAGATGTTGAGCCGCTGGAAGGTGTCCAGAGAAGGGCAACAAAACTGGGGAGAGGTCTGGAGCACAGCCCTGTGAGGAGAGGCTGAGGGAGCTGGGGTTGCTTAGCCTGGAGAAGAGGAGGCTCAGGGGAGACCTTATTGCTCTCTACAACTCCCTAAAGGGACGTTGTAGCCAGGAGGGGGTTGGCCTCTTCTCCCAGGCAACCAGCACCAGAACAAGAGGACACAGTCTCAAGCTGTGCCAGGGGAGGTTTAGGCTGGATGTTAGGAAGAAATTCTTCCCAGAAAGAGAGATTGGCCATTGGAATGTGCTGCCCAGGGAGGTGGTGGAGTCACCATCCCTGGAGGTGTTAAAGAAGAGACTGGATGAGGTACTTGGTGCCATGGTTTAATTGATTAGATGGTGTTCAGTGACAGCCTGGACTCAATCTCAAAGGTCTGTTCCAAACTGGTTAATTCTGTAATGGTTCTGCCATGGTTCTGTAAACCAAGCAAACTTTCACAAGCCACTGCTGAGTTTTTGTTGGTGTTGTTTTGTTCTGTTTTTCTTTTCAAAGTAACCAGTTTAGGTTTTCAGTACCTTAAGGGGGGTTGTAGACAGGCAGAGGTTGGTCTCTTCTCCCAGGCAGCCAGCACCAGAACAAGAGGACACAGTCTCAGGCTGCGCCAGGGGAGGTTCAGGCTGGAGGTCAGGAGGAAGTTTTACACAGAGAGAGTGATTGCCCATTGGAATGGTCTGCCTGGGAGGTGGTGGAGTCGCCGTCACTGGAGGTGTTCAGGAGGAGACTTGACAGGGTGCTTGGTTGCATGGGCTAGTTGATTAGGTGGTGTTGGATGATAGGTTGGATGCTATGATCTTGAAGGTCTCTTGAAACCTGGTTTATTCTATTCTATTCTAGGTGGCACCAACAGAACCCTCTATAAAGTTTCTACTGGTAACTCTCAAACACAGCTTCGCAACAGGGAAGTGCTAAATACCTTCAGGATGCACAGGTTTCTCTGAAAGCCTGGGAAAGCAGCCTGCTTCCTGTTAAGTACAGATGTCCCTAATAAACCTTCTCCAGCTGATCTGAAAGTTGCCAGTTTGTCTTCAGAGTTCACGCTGACTAAAGTGCAGGCAATCCTTCAAGCAGCAGGGTAAGCCAGCTATTAGGCTGGCTTAGCAGAAATTTCAGCCTGCTCATAAAAGAAGAAAAGGAATGGTGGTAGGTGTAGCTCTGGTGCAGCTCTAATTAGGCCAATGTAATTTCTCAGGGAGCTGTAAAGACTTAGAAAATTTCAGGTCAATCTCCTGTTCAAAGTAAGCACAGATGGTACCCTCCATCCACCACGTGGTGGGGTCTAACTATGCTCCTTTCCTTCTGAACCAGACTGCCTCTCAGAATCACAGAACCAAATGCAAGCTCCTGCATCTGGGTCAAGGCAATCCCAAGCATTGATACAGGCTGGGCAGGGACAGGCTTGACAGCAGTCCTGAAGAAAAGGACCTGGGGTTGCTGGTGGATGAGAAGCTCAACATGAGCCAGCAGGGAGAACTTGCAGCCCAGAAAGCCAATCACAGCCTGGGCTGCAGCAAGAGAAGCAGAGCCAGCAGGGCAAGGGAGGTGATTCTCCCTCTCTGCTCCATTCTGGTGAGAACCCACCTGGAGTACTGTGTCCAGTTCTGGAGCCTCTATTACAGGAAGGATCTGGAAGTGCTGGAAGGTGTCCAGAGAAAGGGTAATGAGGATGGGCAGAGGGCTGGAGCTGCTCTCCTATGAGGACAGACTGAGGGAGTTGGGGCTGTTCAGTCTGGAGAAGAGAAGGATCCAATGAGGCCTTCCAGTATCTGAAGGGGGCTACAAGAAAGCTGGGGAGGGATTTTTGAGGGTGTCATGGAGTGATAGGAGTGGGGGGAATGGAGCCAAACTAGAAATGGGACTTGACAGGGTGCTTGGTTGCATGGGTTAGTTGGTTGGGTGGTGTTAGATGATAGGTTGGACGTGATGATCTTGAAGGTCTCTTCCAACCTGGTTTGGTCTATTCTATTCTATTCTATTCTATTCTATTCTATTCTATTCTATTCTATTCTATTCTATTCTATTCTATTCTATTCTATTCTATTCTATCTCTTCTTCCCCTCTTTACAAAGTTCCAGTGAAAAGAAGAGCTCATGTGGAGACATTTAACTTTCCTTTTGCTATGTTGGTGTCAGCTTTGCAGTTATACTTGGCGCAACAGCTTTGATTAAACATTTTATATAATTGTGAGCTTCCTGAGGGGGACTCAGAATGGAACTATCAGGTGCTTGGGGTTACATTCCAGATGGCAAGAGATTTGCTCAGCTTCACAGTCCTCTTCCCACTGATGATACTAAACCACAGTGGAATACATTTGCAAGCAATTCTGGCAACCATCAGTTTGAATTTCAAAGAATTTTAAACAAACCCAATAAATCAGCAAGTCTGCCTTTAAAACAAAGTAGATGATTTGGAGCTGGTTTTTAAACAATTCCCAGGCTTTCTCTTGAGTCATTTTTAAGCCTGTGTAAATATTGCACTCTAAAAGCCCTGGTGCTGCATTAAGGTTACAAGTGAATTGAAATGACCCCCTGCAATTGATCCTCTCCTACTCCTGATTTAATTTGCAGCTAAATGGATACTAGAGTCAACAACATCTAGAAGCAGGTAACTATGGTGAGGGAATATGAAGGAAGTCCATAATCAGATTCACATGGATTGCCATTACACCTGGCCACTAGCTAGATAAACTTTCTATACTGTGGAAAAATAGCTTCTGCAAGAGCAAGGAAGCTAAGAGGGGCTTAAGCTCACCTGTAGAAATAGTGATGCCAAGGTAGATCTTAAAGTTGGTTTGGGAACAAACCTGGGGACTCTGCATCTGTACATGCCAGACAGCTTCAGATGTGGAGGGCTCAGAGGACAATCACAACAATCCCTCCTAGAAATCCCTAATAAGCCTATTCCTCAGGTTCTAGTGGGGTGTTGCTTGGCCATACTTGTTTCTGACTTGCAAGCAGAACATCTTAATGTGTGCTTATATAAGCAGAGTGATAGGGAGGGACTGGCTTCTGCAGTTTTCCAAGGCTATGGCACTGGGTATCTAGGATGGGACTGGAGCACAGTGGAGGTAGAATGGGATAGGATAGGATAGGATAGGATAGGATAGGATAGGATAGGATAGGATAGGATAGGATAGGATAGGATAGGATAGGATAGGATAGGATAGGATAGGATAGGATAGGATGGGATAGGATGGGATGGGATGGGATGGGATGGGATGGGATGGGATGGGATGGGATGGGATGGGGTAGAGTGGAATGGAATGGAATGGAATGGAATGGAATAGAATAGAATAGAATAGAATAGAATAGAATAGAATAGAATAGAATAGAATAGAATAGAATAGAATAGAATCAACCAGGTTGGAAAAGACCTTCGAGATTCCAAACCATCATCCCCAAAATGCTAAACTCACTGTTCTGACATCAGGTCCAGAGTTTCAAAAGGTGTTGTCTGGTTTTTTTTCATCCTGAGCTGCAGCCAAAGTTTTGTTCTGTGTGCTGAACCAAAGTGTAATACAGAAAGAGAACTGTAAGCAATTATAACAACTCCAAGGAGGTGACTGGCTAAAAATGAAGGCGTAGCACAGCTACTGTGATGTACAAAGATGAGGGATGACAAGGGTCAAGCTCTCTTCTTCAATGACCAGTGTCCAAGGAGGACCCTCTTGTTCCAAATCCATGAGTTCCATAATCTGCCTTCTGAATCTGGTTCCCTTATGCCCCTGAGTTTAGTCTTGGACTTTCCCTGGTGCTTGTCACAGTATCAGTGGTGATGGTGATGCAATTGCCATCAAAGGGGTTGAATTCAATATTGGTTTTGTAGGTATTTGTATCTATTTAATTTTATCATTGATTACAGTATCAGGAACAGTGTGGCCAGCAGGAGCAGGGAGGTCATTCTACCCCTTTACACTGCACTGGTTAGGCCACACCTTGAGTCCTGTGTCCAGTTCTGGGCCCCTCAGTTTAGGAAAGATGCTGAGTTGCTGGAGCGTGTCCAGAGAAGGGCAACAAAGTTGGTGAGGAGTTTGTAACACAGCCCTGTGAGGAGAAGCTGGGGGAGCTGAGGTTGCTTAGCCTGGAGAAGAGGAGGCTCAGGGGAGACCTTCTTGCTGTCTACAGCTACCTGAATGGAGGTTATAGACAGGCAGGAGTTGGTCTCTTCTCCCAGGCAACTTGTGACAGAACAAGAGGACACAGTCTCAAGCTGCACCAGGGGAGGTTTAGAGTGGATGTTAGGAAGAAATTCTACACAGAGAGAGTGATTTCACATTGGAATGTGCTGCCCAGGGAGGTGGTGGAGTCACCATCATTTAGGAGGAGACTTGAGAAGGTGCTTGGTTTAGTTGATTAGATGGTGTTGGATGATGGGTTGGATGCGATGATCTTGAAGGTCTCTTCTAACCTGGCCTATTCTATTCTATTCTATTCTATTCTATTCTATTCTATTCTATTCTATTCTATTCTATTCAGTTTAGTTTAGTTTTCTTTTCCAGTCCACAAGTCTCTCCCCCTTACTCCCTCTCTCTTCCCTCTAGGAAGGGAGAAGAGTTTCACAGCATCTGTTGCTTGTTTAGTGGCTGGCCCAGCAATAACAGAAAACCAAACACAAAAGGAATTCACTCATCCCAATTCCTTTGTTCACTTTGTATTATCCACTTTTTCACTGATTACAAGGGAAGGTGGGAGAGCAAATACTCATAAAAAGTTTAGACTGACTTGATTCTCCTCTCAACACCTAGAGGGAATGGGATGCCTTTGAGTGGACTTCATTGCTATTGCCTGCACATTGCAGTTGTCAGCTGAAGATTCATCAAAACACTGCCTGACAGAATTCATTATCCTCTGTAAAACAATTGAGGCATTTAACTGTGGGTAGTAATTTGAAAAATTAACATCAGTAATCTAATGTCAGACTGACTTACCAGGGGAAGATAAGACTCAGCAGCTCTTGGTTCTCAGGTTATGTCAGGACACAGCTATTTCAAACCCCTCCCCCCTGCTTCGTTCTGTGTAAGCAGAACAGAGGAACATTGCATGGGAACATCTTAGCATTGTAACAGCAGGAACAGAAGCAGATTAATTCTGTGGAAAGACTGCTGCTTTCTTATCAATATAGCTTGCAGATATTGCCCTTGGATTGACAGGAGGAGAAAAAGCGAAAGCAGTATTTCACAATACAGGATTCTTCGAATCAAAGGAACGGAGCCATGTTAAACACAGAGTAAAGGGCAGAGGAATCCCATCTTGGATGATGAGGATGATGAACTGCAACTCTTTAAAGCCTCTGAAACCTTAAACAGAAAAACCCACCCAAATTAAAAAGAAAGGTCAATACAGGATTTAGTCAATTTGCTGATGAGTAATACTTCAATGAAAAATAAACCTCATTCACCATCAGATGATTAAAATGTCATATCTGAACTGTATTACAGACTATTACCCCACCTGGAGTACTGCCTCCAGTTCTGGAGCCCCTACTACAGGAAGGATCTGGAGGTGCTGGAAGGTGTCCAGAGAAGGGCCACGAGGATGAGCAGAGGGCTGGAGCACCTCGCCTATGAGGGTAGACTGAAGGAGTTGGGGCTGTTCAGTCTGGAGAAGAGAAGGCTCCCAGGTGACCTAATTGTGGCCTTCCAGTATCTGAAGGGGGCCTACAGGAAGGCTGGGGAGGGACTTCTCAGGATCTCAGGTAGTGATAGGACTAGGGGGAATGGAATGAAGCTGGAGGTGGGGAGATTCAGGCTGGATGTGAAGAGGAAGTTCTTCCTCATGAGAGTGGTGAAGCCCTGGAATGGGTTGTCCAGGGAGGTGGTTGAGGTCCCATCCCTGGAGGTGTTTAAGCCCAGGCTGGCTGAGGCTCTGTCCAGCCTGATCTAGTGTGGGGTGTCCCTGCCCATGGCAGGGGGGTTGGAACTAGATGATCCTTGTGGTCCCTTCCAACCCTGACTGGTACTATGATAGTATGATACCTAGCAACACAAATGGGAAGTGAAAAGAACAGTTTTTCATCTCAAATATATGTACCAGTCCAGGAGAAGTTTTAAACAGTAATGTATAGGTGTGATGGGTTGAAATTTCCCCCCTCCACCCAGCCAGACCAGCTCAGCTGGAAGCAAATGAAAATGCAATTTACAGGCAAAACTACACTCTACAATGGAATGCAATGAATGTCTACAGAATATACAGGATTTACAATGTTTACAGGTATTTACAGTTAATAAAGAGCACAAGAGCCCCTTGGTCCAGGGGAAGTTACTAGCTTCTCCTTTTCTGCCTCCCCACATTCCCCTGTACAAAAGAGAGAGGATGGAGCAGGGAAAATCGCTGTTAGACCTAACCAAAACAATGCAGCCAAGGTCAAGCAGAAGCAAGTTAGTACCTCTCCAGAACCAAGAAGTGAGAAGAGAAGAGGAAATTGTTTTGATCCAACTAGTTTTCATAGAATCAATGAATCAATAAGGTTGGAAAATATCTTAGATATCATCAAGTCCAACCTATCACCCAACACCATCTAATCAACTAAACCATGGCACTAGGAATCATAGAAACATAGAATCAACAAGGTTGGAAAAGGCCTCAGAGATCATCAAGTCCAACCTATAAGCTAATACCTCATGACAACTAAACCATGGCTCCAAGTGAATGGAATGGAATGGAATGGAATGGAATGGAATGGAATGGAATGGAATGGAATGGAATGGAATGGAATAGAATAGAATAGAATAGAATAGAATAGAATAGAATAGAATAGAATAGAATAGAATAGAATAGAATAGAATAGAATAGAATAGAATAGAATAGACCAGGTTGGAAGAGACCTTCAAGATCATCAAGACTAACCTATCTCCCAACACCATCTAATCAACTAAACCATGGCACCAAGCACCCCATCCAGTCTCTTCCTAAACACCTCCAGGGATGGTGACTCCACCACCTCCCTGGGCAGCACATTCCAATGTCCAATCTCTCTTTCTGGGAAGAACTTCTTCCTAACAGCATCTCTGATACTGCATTTTTGCCCCAAAGGGAAGTTTCTGGACAGCCTGGACAATCCTTGGCAAAGCAGAAGGAAGTGATTTCTCTGGTCTCTTTTAACAGATGTTGCTTGAGGTGCACATTATCTGCACGCTGTGTCTTTGGGAGCTCACTGAAGGACATGGATGTTTCTGAGGGACTCAGAAATAATAAAGGGAAGTAAGCTGGCATGCTGGATTTGTGTAAATATACTGGACTTCCCCCTTTTGGATCTTTCTGTGTAAATGAACTTGGGAGAAAAGTGAATCTCCAGCTAAACAAAAAGAGAATAGGAATTGGGAAGATAAGGAGCCAGGCAATTTGTTCTGCCCTGACTAAGTGGAAGAAAGAACAACTCATCTCTTCTAAATAAGTTACAAATATTAGCATAGTCTTTACCCTCAAGGCAGATCTTTCAGCCGAGACTGACAATGAAAACCTCCCACAGCAACCAGTAAATATAGGTTTGGCAGTTTTAGGACACAGGTTCTGGGACTGCCTACTCAAAAGATCCATGAAAAATTTACTGAAGCTGGCAGTAGGACAGCTTTGCTGCTCAAATAGGACTACAATGGAAAAGCTCAAACCTTTGCAAGAAGAAAACCCAACAATATGCATTCATTTTTCCCTCCTGGAATGGACCCTTGCATCCTGTATCACCTTCTCAAGTCAAAAATAATTTACTGATGCAAACTCTTATGAAGAAGACTTTCAAGACAATGAGGAAATTGCAGTGGAGAGGAGAGGGACCTGGGGGTCCTGGTGGATAGAAGGGTTAACATGAGCTAGAAATGTGCCCTTGTGGCCCGTGGTAACCTGGAGTGTATAAGAAGGGGAGCGGCTAGCAGGTCAAGAGAGGTTCTACTCCCCCTCTCCTCTGCCCTGTTGAGGCTATATGTGGAATATTGTGTCCAGTTCTGGGCCCCTCAGTTCAAGAAGAACCTCAGGGAACTGTTTGAAAGAGTCCAGCAGAGAGCCACAAAGATGATTATGGGAGTGGAACATCTTCCTTACGAGCAAAGGCTGAGGGAGCTGGGGCTCTTTAGCCTGGAGAGGAAGAGACTGTGAGGTGACCTCATTCATAAAGATGTGCAGGGCAGTGTCAGGAGGACAGAACCAGGCTCTGCTCAGTGATGCCCAATGACAGAACAAAAGGCAACAGACACAGGCCAGAGCAGAGGAGGTTCCAGGTGAACATAAGCATAAACTTTTTCACAGTGAGGCTGACAGAGCCCTGAAGGAGGCTGCCCAGAGAGGCTGTGGAGTCTCCTTCTCTGGAGACATTCAAAACCTGCCTGGATGTATTCCTTTGTGACCTGCCCCGGCAGGGGGGTTGGACTGAATGATCTTTCAAGGTCCCTTCCATCCCATAACATTTTGTGATTCTGTGAAAAAAAAGAGCCAAATATGTAACACAGCAAGCAAAGGGAGAACAAGTCACTTCTGGATGCTGTTTTAGGGTAATGTTTTAATTAATTAAGCTCACAGTCACAGAGCATCTGTCAGCTATGGCAAAAAATTAAAGGAGAATAAGGTCTCGAGCACAAGCCCTGTGAGGAGAGGCTGAGGGAGCTAGGGTTGCTTAGCCTGAGAAGAGGAGGCTCAGGGGAGACCTTATTGCTGTCTACAACTACCTGAAGGGAGGTTGTAGCCAGGTGGGGGTTGGTCTCTTCTCCCAGGCAACCAGCACCAGAACAAGAGGACACAGTCTCAAGCAGTGCCAGGGGAAGTTTAGGCTTAATATTAGAAATAAGTTCTTCCCAGCAAGAGAGATTGGCCATTGGAATGGGCTGCCCAGGGAGGTGATGGAGTCACCATCACCGGAGGTGTTTAGGAAGAGACTGGATGGGGTGCTTGGTGCCATTGTTGATTAGATGGTGTTGGGTGATAGGTTGGACTCGATGATCTCAAAGGTCTTTTCCAACCTGGTCTGGTCTGGTCTGGTCTGGTCTGGTCTATTCTATTCTATTCTATTCTATTCTATTCTATTCTATTCTATTCTATTCTATTCTATGTATTCATCTTGAAATTAAGGTTTAAGATGTGCATTTCAACCTTGTACACCAAGAGATGCAATTAATGCAATTTTGAGCAATTAACAATGTAAAAAACAAAATATTCTTAAATCCCAAGAATTTCCACATGCCACTGGGAAGTTTCTCTATAATCACAGATGAGAAAGAGAGGGGAAGGGAAGGGAAGGGAAGGGAAGGGAAGGGAAGGGAAGGGAAGGGAAGGGAAGGGAAGGGAAGGGAAGGGAAGGGAAGGGAAGGGAAGGGAAGGGAAGGGAAGGGAAGGGAAGGGAAGGGAAGGGAAGGGAAGGGAAGGGAAGGGAAGGGAAGGGAAGGGAAGGGAAGGGAAGGGAAGGGAAGGGAAGGGAAGGGAAGGGAAGGGAAGGGAAGGGAAGGGAAGGGAAGGGAAGTATTAACCAGGTTAGAAAAGACCTTCAAGATCATCAAGTCCAACCTATCACCCAACACCATCTGATCAACTAAACCATGGCACCAAGCACCCCATCCAGTCTCTTCTTAAACACCTCCAGTGCTGGTGACTCCACCACCTCCCTGGGCAGCACATTCCAATAATGAAGATTTTGACACAGAAATCACAGCAGTAGAACTTTAGTTTTTATTCATGGAGGTGTTTTAAACTTTAATGATAGTTTTAACCATATAACTATTCCCTGAGCATCCCAGAGCTCCCTGTGTAGCACCTTTTAGTGATTTCCCATTTATTAAGAACTACAGGAAAGGTTAATGCTGCTTTTTCATATTCTGTGCAGTTCTTTTGCCAGAACAGCCAGCCAGCCATTTCCTTCAGCTGTTTTGTATGTGTTTATTCATAGCACAGTGCCAGACAGATTTCCTCTGTCAGTTATATTGTGGGTTGACACTATACCACCAAAAATATATATAGCTCCATCACTGACTGAAGAAGATAATAAAGTGAAAAGCTCCAATGCATTCCTGCAGTAAAGCAGCTCTAAATCTGAGTAACTGTTTTGTGGCTGCTGCTACCAGCAGGAAAATTATTCCTTCTGCAGATTAAGCCTGAGGTGATAGACTGGTGACTTGGGACTTCCCAAGTCACTCATCTTTTCCTTTCTGTCTGTTAAGAACATTTATTTTAAGAATGGAATGGAATGGAATGGAATGGAATGGAATGGAATGGAATGGAATGGAATAGAATAGAATAGAATAGAATAGAATAGAATAGAATAGAATAGAATAGAATAGAACACAACACAATTGAATTAACCAGGTTGGAAAAGACCTCTGAGATCATCAAGTCCAACCACTCATCCAACCCCATCTCAGCAACTAAACCATGGCACCAAGCACCTCATCCAGTCTCTTCCTAAACACCTCCAGTGATGGCGACTCCACCACCTCCCTGGGCAGCACATTCCAAGGGCCAAGCTCTTTTTCTATTAAGAACTTCCTCATAACTTCCTTCCTAAACCTCCCCTGGCACAGCTTGAGACTGTGTCCTCTTGTTCTGGTGCTGGTTGCCTGGGAGAAGAGACCAACCTCCACCTAGCTACAACCTCCCTTCAGGTAGTTGTAGACAGAAGTAAGGTCTCCCCTGAGCCTCCTCTTCTCCAGGCTAAGCACCCCCAGCTCCCTCAGCCTCTCCTCGTAGGGCTGTGCTCCAAACCCCTCATCAGCTTTGTTGCCCTTCTCTGGACACCTTCCAGCAACTCAACATCTTTCCTGCTATCTTTATCCTCTAATACAATTATACACTGGAGATCAAAACATGGGGGGAAAATGTTTCCTTAACAACACCAAATCAATTATGAAAACTGAAGCTCCTTTTATTGTTTTGGCCTCAAATGCTTCCAGAGCATATGAATTTCCCTTAATTGTACCCCAGGAGTTATAAATGTGATGCTAATGTGCAATTCTGCTATTAGCATTCTTTATCTAATGACATTTCAATTAAATAGTTTGTGTGGGGTTTATTCCTTAAAGTCAGGCTTGTTTGGGGGTTTTTATTTTCCAGAACAAAGCAAAGCCACTTTGCCATTCCAATTAAAAGCAATCATTGCAGCAGTTTCCAGCTGACTACTTCCCTCCCTGCCTAGGTGTTTACATGTCCCTTGGTGTGTGTCTCTCTCCTCGTAGCAACTCAGCATTTCTCCAGTCTGTAGCCCAAGTCAAAGGAGGTTATCAAGTGCTGGGACTGAAGCTATAAAGGCAAAGAAGTAGAATCATAGAATCAATAAGGTTGGAAAATACCTCAAAGATCATCAAGCCCAACCTGTCATCCAACACCTCATGACAAACTAAGCCACGGCTTCAAGTGCCACATCCAGTCCCTTTCTGAACACCTCCAGTGATGGAGACTCCACCACCTCCCAGGGCAGCACATTCCAATGGCCAACCTCTCTTTCTGGGAAGAACTTTCTCCTCACCTCCAGCCTAAACATCCCCTGGCACAGCTTGAGACTGTGTCCTTTTGTTCTGGTGCTGGTTGCCTGGGAGGAGAGACCGACTCCCACCTGGCTACAACCTCCCTTCAGGTAGTTGTAGACAGCAAGAAGGTCTCCCCTGAGCCTCCTCTTCTCCAGGCTAAGCAACCCCAGCTCCCTCAGCCTCTCCTCACAGGGCTGTGCTCCAAACCCTTCCCCAGCTTTGTTGCCCTTCTCTGGACACCTTCCAGCAACTCAACATCTTTCCCGAACTGAGGGGCCCAGAACTGGACACAGTACTCAAGGTGTGGTCTAACCAGTGCTGAGTACAGGGGGAGAAAGACCCTGGGAGGGAGCCTCTCACATGTATTTAGATTTCTTCTTACTACTTCCTTTCTGTATTTCCTCTTTTCCCATCTTAGAACATTATAAACTCATCAACCATCCTGTGCCCACAGACGCTAGGAGGCAGATACCAGCAAATGGCTGTGTCTGAAGAGAGGCTGTGCTCAGAAGCAGGAGCAGTGTGTTTGCCCAACAGACCAACAGTGCTCTGGACAAAATTCTTCTCAGCCACATCTGCTATAGGACAAAGTTATAATCCAAAAGCCTCCCATGAGCTCTCACACATATTCACTGCCATGCAGGACAAAATAAACAGGATTCTGACCCAAAAATTACTCATGCAAGCAACCTGTAGCTATGTACAATGCTCTTCTCCTGCTCAACCAAGCTTCCTCTCCAGATCTTTTCTTCCTTCTGGATGAAACATCTTGCAGTCCTAGCACGATTCAGTTTCTTGACTAACATAATGTATATCATTAAAAGTTCAATGATGTTTTGATACAAAAGAACATTTACATAATTAGAAACAGAAAGACAAGAAGCTCATATTAAACATCAAGTTTTGCCACTCATTCATAGAACCATCGAATTGTTAGGGTTGGAAGGGACCTCAAGGATCATTCAGTGCCAACCCCCCTGCCATAAAATCCAGCTAAGCTTTCAGAGAGCATTTGCAAAGGTTTCCTTCCACCTTCCCAGTATGATTTGGTGTGAACTGGGTTCATCCCCTTACACTCTGCTAACTGCCAGTAACTTTAAATTATTCACAGCTAATGAGGTACAGGAAAGCCCTCAGTACTCCTGAGGTTAGCAGCACAGATGTGGTGTGGGACTGGTATTCTGTCACTCATGAAGGCATGCTGCCTGCATGGCCAGCAAAATGGCCTTAAATTGATAGTATTCCACTGCTGCACTGAATAGTAATGGCTGTGAGCCCCATGGCTCAGGTCACACCTCGAGTCCTGTGTCCAGTTCTGGGGCCCTCAGTTTAGGAAGGATGTTGACTTGCTGGAACGAGTCCAGAGAAGGGCAACGAAGTTGGTGAGGAGCTTGGAACACAGCCCTGTGAGGAGAGGCTGAGGGAGCTGGGGGTGCTTAGCCTGGAGAGGAGGAGACGCAGGGGTGACCTTATTGCTCTCTTCAACTACCTGAAGGGGGGTTGTAAACAGGCAGAGGTTGGTCTCTTCTCCCAGGCAGCCAGCACCAGAACAAGAGGACATAGTCTCAGGCTGTGCCAGGGGAAGTTCAGGCTGGAGGTCAGGAGGAAGTTTTACACAGAGAGAGTGATTGCCCATTGGAATGGGCTGCCCAGGGTGGGGGTGGAATCACCATCACTGGAGGTGTTCAGGAGGAGACTTGACAGGGTGCTTGGTTGCATGGGTTAGTTGATTAGGTGGTGTTGGATGATAGGTTGGACGCGATGATCTTGGAGGTCTCTTCCAACCTGGTCTATTCTATTCTATTCTATTCTATTCTATTCTATTCTATTCTATTCTATTCTATTCTATTCTATTCTATTCTACTGCTCTGGGTAGCCTGCAAACACAGAAGTGGATGTAGGTCCTGCTGCACAGATAACAATCTATCACACTGACAGACCAACAGGTTATCAAATAGAAGGTTTTAGACAAACAGTCCCATGGAGAAAGACCTTGGGGTCCTGGTGGGCAGCAAGCTCTCCATGGGACAGCCATGTGTTTTGGGGGCCTAGAGGGCCAACAGCATCCTCTTGAACATCAAGAAAAGTGTGTCCGGTAAGTCTATGGAGGTTGTTCTCCTGCTCTGTGCTGCCCTGGTGAGAACAAACCTGGAATACTGTGCCCAGTTTTGGACTCCCCAACTCAAGAGAGACAGGGATCTGCTGGAGGAAGTCCAATGGAGAGGTATGAGGATGATGAAAGGGCTTGGGCAGCTCTCCTATCAAGAGAGACTGAGAGCCCTGAGGCTATTTAGCCTGGAGAAGAGAAGGCAGAGAGGGGATCTGATCAATATGTATCAATATCTGAGGAGTGGGCGTCAAGATGAAGGTGCCAGGCTCTTTGTGGTGGTGCCCAGTGATAGGACAAGGAACAACAGGTACAAGCCAGAACACAGGAGGTTCCTCAACATGAATAAACACTCCATTGTGGTGAGGGAGCTGAAGCACTGGAACAGGCTGCCCAGAGAGGTTGTGGAATCTCCTCTGGAGAGTTTCCAAACCCACCTGGATGCATTCCTGTGTGGCCTGCCCTAGGTGATCCTGCTCTGGCAGGGTGCTGAGACTCAATGACTTCTGAAGGGCCCTTCCAATCCTTAACCTTCTGTGATTCTGTGATACTCTGAGAAGCCCTGGAGTTAGAAACAAACCTACACAGCAAGAGAACTGAATGTATATTCCATGTTCAGGGAAGATTTACTCTTCTGAGAGTTTCAACAGAAGCCTTGGGACCACTCAGTCAGCACTGCTGAACACAGCCTGTGAGGATGTGAACTTATCTTTGACTTTGTGGAAAGTCAGGGACTACAAAGACACTCAGGACTTTGAAGCTGAAACTGACCTTTGATAATTAGTTAGAAGAATAAGAAAACCCAATCTATTACATACATGAATAACCTTATCTTAATTGCTGGCAAATGAAACCAGCCTCCTTTTAGCACCTCAGACTTCCACATATTCACCATAAAAAGTTCTGTTGCAGGCATCTGTAGCTCAGGAAAGCCAATTAAGATGAGCAGGGCCAGAGAGTTATATTTTGACAGAGGCAAGGACAGACTATCCATGACTAAATGCTGTGATCTTAACGCCAGCACAAGTAAGAGGAGCACCTAGAGTGAAACCTTATTACAAACCACTGAATCTGGCACTCAAGAGTTGCCATAAGGAGACCCTGGTGAAATCCACCTTGGTGGAAATGTGAGCATGGTGCTAATCCAAGCTTTTGGGTTGTTTTCACATCTGCTTCAAGACTGAAACAAGGCAGCATTGTGACATCCATGGACTATTTAAATAAGTGCTCGTACATTTGGAAAACCCCTCCCTGGATTTCAGAGCCTGCTATATTTATTGCCAATTTCACTTATCACAGAGCTTTGGGATGACTTGATTACCTCTGTGCTCTCTGCTAGGATTGTGTGCCTTGATTTTGAGTAGGGTTTCTGGAATGCCACTTTTTTTCGGTTTTAGAATCATAGAATCATGGAATCAACCAGGTTGGGAAAGACCTCAGAGATCATCAAGTCCAACCTATTACCTGAGACCTAACACCTCATGACAACTAAACCATGGCTTCAAGTGACACATCCAAGCCTTTTTTGAACACCTCCAGGGATGGGGACTCCACCACCTCCCTGGGCAGCACATTCCAATGGCCAATTGTGACCATTTGAGGCGACACCAGTCTCTCTTTCTGGGAAGAACTTTCTCCTCACCTCCAGCCTAAACTTCCCCTAGCACAGCTTGAGACTGTGTCCTCTTGTTCTGGTGCTGGTTGCCTGGGAGAAGAGACCAACCCCCACCTGGCTACAACGTCCCTTCAGGTAGTTGTAGACAGCAAGAAGGTCTCCCCTGAGTCTCCTCTCCAGGCTAAACACCCCCAGCTCCCTCAGCCTCTCCTCACAGGGCTGTGCTCCAAACCCCTCCCCAGCTTTGTTGCCCTTCTCTGGACTCGTTCCAGCAACTCAACATCTTTCCTAAAGTCAGGGGCCCAGAACTGGACACAGGACTCAAGGTGTGGCCTAACCAGTGCAGTGTACAGGGGCAGAATGACCTCCCTGCTCCTGGTGGCCACAATGTTCTTGATGCAGGCAAGGATGCCATTGGCCCTCCTGGCTGCCTGGGCACACTGCATGCTCATGTTCAGCCTACCATCAACCATTACCCCCAGGTCCCTCTCTGCCTGGCTGCTCTCCAGCCACTCTGACCCCAGCCTGTAGCACTGCATGGGGTTGCTGTGGCCAGCGTGCAGCACCCAGCACTTGGATGTGTTTAAATCTCATAGCATTGGATTCTGTCCATCTGTCCAGCCTGTCAAGGTCTCTCTGCAGAGCTCTCCTACCCTCTAACAGATCAACACATGCCCCCAGATTGGTGTTGTCTGCAAATTTACTGATGATGGACTCAATCCCCTCATCCAGATCATCAATGAAGATATTAAAGAGCAGCAATTACAGCTCATGTTCACAAACCTCAGTGGTTTTGAAATATCATCTGGTTGATTATTTGCAGGTTCTAACTGCTGCCTTGCTTGTCATCTATGACAAGCCATTAGGGTTTGAAAGTGAAAAAAAAAACAACAAAATTGAATGGAAACATGGCCCTAGAAAAGTAAAGCACAAAATTCATAGAATGGTTTGAGTTGGAGGGGATCTCCAAAGGTCATCCAGTCCAAGCCTCTGCAGTAAGCAGGATCCTCCTCAACTAGATCAGATTGCCCAGAGCCCTGACAAGCATCACCTTGAATATCTCCAGGGATGGAGCCTCAACCACCTCCCTGGGCAACCTGTTCCAGTGTTCCGCTGCCTTCCTCGTAAAGAACTTGTTCCTAACATCCAAAGTGAGATTACACTTGTAAAGGTTCAGCTGTAGTTTAAAAAGATGGTAATCACAGCCAGCTTCCATTCATTAGGGATGTGTTTCTAATTTCCTACTGCTGACTCACAGCAATTAAGCTGGGAGACAGAGCTGAGAAGTAAAGGGCTCTGACAAACAATTCACCGTTGGCAGATCAGCGTATCGATAATGGTGGATTTGGCTCCAGCTGCAAGAAATGAGGTGGCATGAAATCCTGCAAAAGGGAAGTTTTCATCTGCTTTAATTTGAAAATTATGGAAAAGGGAAAGAGGTAATTAGGCTGACATCACTATGCTTTTAGTTAGAGCAGGCAAAGGAACCGTGTCCAGTTCTGGGCTCCTCAGTTTAGGAAAGATGTTGAGTTGCTGGAAGGTGTCCAGAGAAGGGCAACAAAGCTGGGGAAGGGTTTGGAGCACAGCCCTGTGAGGAGAGGCTGAGGGAGCTGGGGTTGCTTAGCCTGGAGAAGAGGAGGCTCAGGGCAGACCTTACTGCTGTCTACAACTACCTGAAAGGAGGTTGTAGCCAGGTGGGGGTTGGTCTCTTCTCCCAGGCAGCCAGCACCAGAACAAGAGGACACAGTCTCAAGCTGCGCCAGGGGAGGTTTAGGCTGGATGTTAGGAAGTAGTTCTTCATAGAGAGAGAGATTGGCCATTGGAATGTGCTGCCCAGGGAGGTGGTAGAGTCTCCATCACTGGAGGTGTTTAGGAGGAGACTTGATGGGGTGCTTGGTGCCATGGTTTAGTTGCTTAGATAGTGTTGGGTGCTAGGTTGGACTTGATGATCTCAAAGTTCTCCTCCAACCTGGTCTATTCTATTCTACTTCTATTCTATTCTATTCTATTCTATTCTATTCTATTCTATTCTATTCTATTCTATGCTATGCTATGCTATGCTATGCTATGCTATGCTATTCTATTCTATTCTATTCTATTCTATTCTATTCTATTCTATTCTATTCTATTCTATTCTACTAGGGCAGGTTACACAGGAATGCATCCAGGTGGGTTTTGAAAGCCTTCAGACAAACAGACTCCACAGCCTCTCTGGGCAGCCTGTCCCAGGACTCTGCCACCCTCAGGCACCCCAGTTTATGTTAGAAATGGTCCTTGCAAGAGCTGTTGTTGTATTCATCATTAAGGTATAAAGTGCAAACTATTGGCCTGGACAAACCCTTCCAGTGCCCCTGAACTCACGGATTTTCAACTAGCTGAAGCAAAAAAACCAATTACTTCCCACTTTGCCACTGAGCATTTAGAGCAAAACAAATAAATGAAATAAATCTCCTGTAGTGAAGTGAAGAAAGAAATACTCAGTGCTAGTGGAAACTCTGCAGAGGAACAGATACTATGTGCCTGGTTTTCTAAGCAACTGATTCAATTTAAATATCTATGTATGTGAGGCCAGAGAGCTTACAACTACTTCTACAATCAAATGCAGGAAGGTGTGCAATTTTTTCTTTCCTTAGGCAGACTAGGTTAAGATCCTTCACCACCTTATCACCATTGAAAACTTCCAAGCACTCAGCCTTATTATTTGGAATTAGGAGAGTATTTATCATTCCCAAGGTCAGCTGCTCATCTGCGACCAACTAGACTTCAATCAGCATCATTGCTTTCTGAGAATAAACAGTTCAGACTCTGGATTCTGTTTCATACTATGAGGAAAACATGAGGGTGGGAAATTCCATCTCCTGAATTCTGTAAAAGCTCTTGTAGTTCCCTGTTATAAGGTTGTAGCCAGGGGGGGTTGGTCTCTTCACCCAGACATCCAAGAGGACACAGTCTCAAGGTGTGCCAGGGGAGATTTAGGCTGGATGTTAGGAAGAAATTCTGCACAGAAGGAGTTATTGGCCATGGGAATGTGCTACCCAGGGAGGTGGTGGAGTCACCATCACTGGAGGTGTTTAGGAAGAGTCTGGATGAGGCACTCAGGTCCATGGTTTAGTTGATTAGATGGTGTTGGGTGATAGGTTGGACTTGATGATCTCAAAGGTCTCTTCCAACCTGATTAATTCTATCCTATCCTATCCTATCCTATCCTATCCTATCCTATCCTATCCTATCCTATCCTATCCTATCCTATCCCATCCTATCCTATCCTGTGTCTGGTGGTCCCTTCTAATGCCTAACATTCTGTGAGTCTGTGATTTACATATACATTGTATATATATTATATATACAGATATGTTATATTCTATTTTTAATGAACATTCAGTATCACTGGTCATGGATCTCAGAACTCCAGACAGGAAATCACAAAGACATCTGAAGACTGAGATGTGTACCAAAAAAAAATCATTATTTATTCTCACACCTACTGGAAGGATAGGATAGGATAGGATGGGATGGGGTAGGATAGGATAGGATAGGATAGGATAGGATAGGATAGGATAGGATAGGATAGGATAGGATAGGATAGGATAGGATGGGATGGGATGGGATGGGATAGGGTAGGGTGGGATGGGAGGGGAGGGGAGGGGATGGGATAGGGTAGGGGAGGATAGGATAGGATAGGATAGGATAGGATAGGATAGGATAGGATAGGATAGGATAGGATAGGATAGGATGAATAGAATAGAATAGAATAGAATAGAATAGAATAGAATAGAATAGAATAGAATCGACCAGGTTGGATAAGAACTTTGAGATCATCATGTCCAACCTATCACCCAACACCATCTAAACAACTAAACCATGGCACCAAGTGCCTCATCCAGTCTCTTCCTAAACACCTCCAGTGATGGTGACTCCACCACCTCCCTGGCCAGCACATTCCAATGGCCAACCTATCACCCAACACCATCTAATCAACTAAACCATGGCACTAGGAATCATAGAATCATAGAATCAACCAGGTTGGAAAAGACCTCAGAGATCATCAAGTCCAACTTATCCTCCAACACCATCTAAACAACTAAACCATGGCACCAAGCACCCCATCCAGTCTCTTCCTAAACACCTCCAGTGATGGTGACTCCACCACCTCCCCAGGCAGCCTAGTCCAATGGCAAATCACTCCTTCTATGAAGAACTTCTTCCTAACATCCAGCCTAAAAAAGTGGTGCACAGAATCACAGCTGAGGGACAAAAATAGCCTACCAGTCAGAACAGCTCAAGTCTTCGTAAATTCAATAACTGTTGACGAAAAAAAAATAAGCCCCAAACCCTCATTGACTAATAACCATGAACTTAAGTTAAATTTAACCCAGTTCTCAACACACAGAAGTTTGATGCTGGGAAACTGCTCTATGTGACCTATTCATGAAGGAAAGAAAAGGGGGTGGAGGGTGGGGGAGGGATGGAAGTCAAATCCTGCGAATAAATCATGAATTATTTTCTCAGCTCTTTTCAGGGCACCAAGTGATGTGCTTTGGTGTCTCAAAGTTTCCTTTGCTTTCAACATAAAGCATTAGCATATTTTTAACATTTCATGAAGGAGTCATAAAGACACTGCAAAGGATCTGGGAGTAACAGCTACTTCCCAAAAAAAACCCCAAGTCTTTTAGGTAGGCAAAGTTTAATGTTCGCTTTAAAATACGCCGCCTGTTATTTGCCAACAGAATCAGCTACCTTCTGTTGGTGAGGCACTTTCTCTAGGGCAAGATGCATTCACTGCCAGAGAAAATACACAGTCTGCAAGTTTACTTCCCAAAGTGTATCCAGACATGCCTCACTCGCTTTGGTGTACCAGTATTTACGTTTCAAATACAAACAGCAAAGTACTTTTCAACACCTAGAGAGAGGTAGAGGAAGCTTCACTGCAGGATCACCAGCTGTTGAAGGTGTAAGATTGGAGAATGGAATGGAATGGAATGGAATGGAATGGAATGGAATGGAATGGAATGGAATAGAATAGAATAGAATAGAATAGAATAGAATAGAATAGAATAGAATAGAATAGAATAGAATAGAATAGAATAGAATAGACCAGGTTGGAAGAGACCTTCAAGATCATCACGTCCAACCTATCAACCAATCCAACCCACCTAATCAACTAAACCATGGCACCAAGCACCCCATCAAGTCTCCTCCTGAACACCTCCAGTGATGGTGACTCCACCATCTCACCAGGCAGCCCATTCCAATGGGCAATGGAGTTGAAAGTTCTCCAAGTACCAGAGAAGTGCAGGGAGGTAGACACTAGAAAGGACGGAGCTGGAATTGTTTAGCCTAGCGAAGAGGAGGCTCAGGGGAGACCTTATTGCTGTCTACAACTACCTGAAGGGAGGTTTTAGCCAGTAGGGGGTTGGTCTCTTCTCCCAGGCAACCAGCACCAGAACAAGAGGACACAGTCTCAAGCCACACCAGGGGAGGTTTAGGCTGGACGTTAGGAAGAAGTTCTTCATAGAGAGAGAGATTGGCCATTGGAATGTGCTACCCAGGGAGGTGGTGGAGTCACCATCACTGGAGGTGTTTAGGAAGAGACTGGATGAGGCACTTGCTGATCTGGAAGGTTAATTCTGTATTCTGTTGTACATAGCTGTAAATAGTACTTCCATTTAAATTTCCAGCTCTTTCCAGTCCTGTGTGGAGAGTTTCCTTTTACTCCTTTGGTAAGGGGTAAGAGAGCTTCTGTCTGCTTGCTAAAAGTATGACACCACTATTCATACACTCTTCTGGGGATCTCCTCTTTGGCCTTGATCTTACCTGTTCTTTATGCCTCTAACTAATGCCTGCCCCATCCATGTGCATCTCTGACTACATCATCCTACATGATGCTTTCTGCCGGAAGACCTCCATCTTAAATACTTCCAAATTCTATTGCTTCCAAATAGCAAAACAGCTCACTCTATACTACAATAGATTGACAGATGAATGGTTTCAAACTAGAGAAGAGTAGATTTAGATTGGATGTTAAGAACAAGTTCTTTACCGTGAGGGTGGTGGAACACTGGAATAGGTTGCCCAGCAAAGTAGTTGAGGCAGATTAATGGTTTCAAACTAGAGAAGAGTAGATTTAGATTGGATGTTAAGAACAAGTTCCTTACCATGAGGGTGGTGGAACACTGGATCAGGTTGCCCAGGAAAGTAGTTGAAGCCTCATACCTGGAGACATTTAGGGTGAGGCTCGACAGGGCTCTGGGCAACCTGATCTAGTTGAGGATGCCCCTGCTGACTGCAGAGGGACTTGATGATCTTTGGAGGTCCCTTCCAACCCAAATCATTCCAGGGCTCCATGATTATACTTGCAAGGCATTATTTCAGCTCATTAACATTACATCCACGTGCCTAAAACCCCAAATATTGGGATGTGGTTGAATAGTTTCTTCTAGATAAATATTTTAGGTATTAATAATATATTAGGACTGTTCCTTAAATTTTGTATATTGTGCTACCCATTACTTCTTAATTATGCTTTAGCACCAGCAAGTAATTAATTTTCATCATACTTTTCTACTTGAAAGGCTTCAGGAACCTGAAGGCATTCTGTAAAAGCTTTGAACTTTCAATTTCCTTTGTACTTTCCATTTCTCTCCCTCTTCTGCTGGTTCATAGTTGCCTAGTGAATGATAGAGCAAAAAGGTCACAAGGAAGAACAACAGCCCTAAAAACAATGAAGTGTTGGGGTAAACAGAATGAAAAGCAGATATTTTTTTAGGAACAGTTCATCAAGGCAGCAGAGCCTGTTGAAATAATGTAGTTAATTGCTCTTTAGTGCCACTGCTGTCATTGAGGTTTACATCACATCTCTAAAGCTACTACCAAGCAGAATGTCCCTGGCTTTTTAGTTTTCCTAACCATAATTTAAATTGATTCCAGAGTGGACTCAAATTACTAAGCCCTGGTGTTTTGCAGATTTCCCCATCTTATTCATAGAAGAACTTTTCCTCTTATTCATTATAGACCTCCTGGAAACAGAAAGCATTAAGTAGTGTTCTATCAGTGGAACAGTGGAACAGGTTGTCCAGGGAGGTAGTTGAGGCTCCAGCCCTGGAGATCTTTGAGGTAAAGCTTGACAGGGCTCTGAACAACCTGATCTGCTTGAGGATGTCTCTGCTTACTGCAGAGGGGGTTGGACTAGATGGCCTTTGGAGGTCACTTCAAACAGAATCAGAGAATCACCAAGGTTGGAAGAGACCTCAAAGATCATCAAGTCCAACCTGTCACCACAGACCTCATCACTAAACCATGGCACCAAGTGCCACGTCCAGTCCCCTCTTGAACACCTCCAGGGATGTTGACTCCACCACCTCCCTGGGCAGCACATTCCAATGGCTAATGATTCTCTCTGTGAAGAACTTTCTCCTCACCTCCAGCCTAAACTTCCCCTGGCGCAGCTTGAGACTGTGTCCCCTTGTTCTGGTGCTGGTTGCCTGGGAGAAGAGATCAACCCCTTCCTGGCTGCAACCACCTTTCAGGTAGTTGTAGAGGGCAATGAGGTCACCCCTGAGCCTCCTCTTCTCCAGGCTAGTCCATGGTAATATGGTCTCCCCTAAGCCTTCTTAAGGCTGAACAAACCCAGTCCTCTCAGCTTTTCCTCATACAGCAGAGCTTCCAATCCTCTAATCTGCACTTTCCTTTCCTTATGAGGAATGACTGAGGGAGCTGGGGCTGTTTAGCCTGGAGAAGAGGAGACTGAGGGGTGCCCTTAATCATGTTTTTAAATATGTGAAGGGCAATGAATAGAATAGAATAGAATAGAATAGAATAGAATAGAATAGAATAGAATAGAATAGAATAGAATAGAATAGAATAGAAGTAAACCCAGTTGGAAAGACCTTTGAGATCATCGTGTCCAACCTATTATCCAATACCACCTAATCAACTAAACCATGCAACCAAGCGCCCTATCAAGTCTCCTCCTAAACACCTCCAGGGTTGGTGACTCCACCACCTCCCTGGGCAGCACATTCCAATGGGCAATCACTCTCTCTCTGTGTAGAATTTCTTCCTAACCTCCAGCCTAAACCTCCCCTGGCACAGCTTGAGACTGTGTCCTCTTGTTAGGAGGATGGAGCCAGGCTCTGCTCAGTGATGTCCAATGACAGGACAAGGGGCAATGGGAGCAAGCTGGAGCATAGGAGGTTCCCTGTGAATATAAGGAAAAACTTTTTTCACTGTGAGTGTGACAGGGCCCTGGAGCAGGCTGCCCAGAGAGATTGTGGAGTCTCCTTCTCTGGAGACATTCAAAACCTGCCTGAACACATTCCTGTATGACCTACACTGTGTGATCCTGCCCTGGCAGGGGGGTTAGACTAAATGATCTTACAAGGTCACTTCCATCCCCTAATGTTCTATGTTTCTGTGATTCCTCTGTGTGAAGGTGTATCTGATGTGGGTTTGTCGATATTGCTAACCACAAAAAGTCAGACTTCTTGGCTGCTAGCTTCTACTGCAAGACATATCCCACTCCACATAGAGAATTCTGGGGCTCTGACCTAAAGGGTGGAATATTGTGGATGAATGAGCACAGAGAAGGAAGCAGTGGTCCTGAGGACAAGCAGCAAGCACTCAAAGCATAAAAGGCTGCCGCAGTCACTTGTCTGGAAATTAGATCAGTACAGCTGGGATGCATTGAGAGCAACTCAATTTAAGAGCTTGTGCATCATGGGATTCAGTTTCAGAGCTCTTTGAATTCAAGAATAATTCTGCAACAATAGAGTTTATTCCCAAACCAAAACATGCTGTTCTTTCAACTGCCTGTGTTTGCCATTACAGGCGCTCACTGCCTCTGCTGCGCTGAAGAACAAAGCACAAGAAGACACCAGAGCCAGCTTCATCCTCTCTCATTGACTGGAGACTGCACTTCCACAGATGCATCAAAGTGATGAGGGTACTGAAGCCTCCACCCCTGAGCTCTGATGAGTCACTGACGGCTGCAGTGTTGGCCATTCCCTCAGATACATGTCGTAAAGTTTGTGCTTCATCTGCTCTGCACTTCAGCGCTACCCTCGTGATGCACCACTACACCAGGGAACCATAGAAGTGCCAGGGTTGGAAGGGACCTCAAGGATCAGCCAGTTCCAACCCCACTGCCATGGGCAGGGACACCTTACACTACATGAGGTTGCTCACAGCCACATCCAGCCTGGCTGCAAAAACCTCCAGGGATGAAGCTTCCACCACATCCCTGGGCAACCTGTGCCAGTGTCTCACCATCCTCATGGGGAAGAACTTCTTCCTAACATCCAGTCTGAATCTAACCATTTCTAGTTTTATTTTTGTTCTATTCCCCCCAGTCCTATCATTCTCTGACACTTTAAAAGTCCCTCACCTGCCCCTTTTTCCCCTTTTTTCTCCTCAAACCCAGAGCACCTGGGCTCTGATGGAGTCTCCTCCCACCCCAGGTGTGGACACTTGGCCCTTCCCACCCACTCCCCTTTTTAATTCCCCCTCAGGAGAGGCAGCAGCCCTAAGCTGAGCCCATCTGGGCTGAGGATCTTCCTCTCATCACTGGTGAGTGCCCATGGTGCACACTGGGTGATGGTGGTGGTGACTACAAAGGCCGGGGGGCCTGCTGGCCCCCCGGTTAGGTAGGGCAATGACTGATGGCTGCTCCAATATCATCCACGGGTGCTGGCTGGGGCTGAGCTCCTCTGTGTGGTATCTTGGCTAGTGAGGGTCTTGCCCCTGCCACTGGGATGGGTACAGAAATGATAGTGGTGGAGCAGGAGCTGTTTATCCATAGAATCATAAAATTATTAGGGTTGGAAGGGACCTCAAGGATCAGCCAGTTCCAACCCCTCTGCCATGGGCAGGGACACCTCACACTACACCAGGTTGCTCACAGCCACATCCAGCCTGGCTGCAAACACCTCCAGGCATGAGGCTTCTACCACCTCCCTGGGCAACCTGTTCCAGTGTCACACCATTCTCATGGGGAAAAGCTACTTCCTAACATCCAATCTCAATCTACCCATTTCTAGTTTTGCTCCATTCCTCCCAGTCCTGTCTCTCCCTGACACCCTCAAAAGTCCCTCCCCAGCTTTCTTGTAGCCCCCCTCAGATACTGGGAGGCCACATTTAGGTCTCCTTGGAGCCTTCTCTTCTCCAGACTGAGCAGCCCCAACTCCCTCAGTCTGTCCTCATAGCAGAGCAGCTCCAGCCCTCTGCTCATCCTCATGGCGCTTCTCTGGACACACTCCAGCACCTCCAGATCCTTCCTGTAATAGAGGCTCCAGAACTGGACACAGTACTCCAGGTGGGGTCTCACCAGAGTGGAGTAGAGGGGGAGAATCACCTCCCTTGTCCTGCAGGCTCTGCTTCTCTTGCTGCAGCCCAGGATGTGATGGGCTTTCTGGGCTAGTCAGATGATATTATGCTAATTACACTATTTTTGCCTGGAGGCCCCTTGAGTCTGCTCTCATCATTCCATAAATCTCTGGTTTTGTACCTCATTTACAGACCATTTCTTCCCCCTCACTGCTTCTTTTCAGAAATAAGGAAGGAAAGGTGGAAAGAAAGCAATAAAGCATATCTGGAAAATGCATTCACCTCTCCATGAGCTCTGAACAGGAAGCCCTCAGGAAGAAGGGCAGGTTGGAAAATGAGAACCACCACTTATGAATCACAAGATGAATTTCACAGAGAACAGACAGGACAAGAGTGAATCATCTCCATCGTTACCTGACACCCTAAAAAGTCCTTCACCAGCTTTCTTGTAGGCCCCTTTCAGATGCTGGAAGGCCACAATAAGGTGTCCTTGGAGACTTCTCTCCTGACTGAATAGTCTGAGCTCTCTCAGTCTGTCCTCATAGCAGAGGAGCTCCATCCCTAGGATCATTCTTGTGGCCCTTCTCTGGACACGCTGCCAGATCGTCACGTTCCACCTCTAGGAAGTCTGAATGTTCAAGTTTCCTCCTTGGCCAACCAAGGATTAAAAGTGACCTCCAGAGTTCCAACACCAGAATGTGTTCTCCCTGAAGGTTATGAGGGGTAAAAAAAAAACCTTTAAAACAAAATACTCAGAAGGGAAAGCTCTATTACTCTTCAGGAAGAAGACTGTTGAGCAATCTTAGCCACATTGCAACATAATATAGAATCTGTGTACCTCCAGGAGAAGTGATAAATAAGTGCATTCTACACAGATTATTGTGTGTGACATGTGAGATGCCATCCAAGAAGCTGTTGTCTCAAATCTGGATGGATGCCCTTGGTTGGCTGGGGGTTTTGTCATTCAAAATAAGACACACACACCCCCTAGACTGTGGCAGACTCTTGTTTGAAATGAGTCAAGATCACAAACTCCTGCTGTAGCAGATCCTGCTCTTTGTCACGTGTGACTAATGAGTTAGCAGGTCCTGTCAGACCCAGCACCAGCCCTGCATTTCTAATGAACTGGAGGACTTCTCCAAAAAGCCTCCCTCATTTAAGCTATCAGCATCACAAGATCAGCCTGAATAAATGAGGCAGACACATGAAACTGCCTTCTAAATTCGTAACTCCCAAGGAAGACTGACCAACAAGACTTGGCAGATCCCTCACCCACAGCAGGTCATGCCCACAGCTGAGCAAGAGCAATCTCTGAGCAGCAGTGTTACCACACAGACTTCACCCACATCTGGGTCGAGGCAATCCCAGGCACAAATCCAGGCTGGGCAGTGACTGGCTGGAAAGTAGCCCTGAGGAGAGGGACTTGGGGGTGCTGGTGGACAAAAAGCTCAACATGAGCTCTCAGTGTGCACTTGCAGACTGCAAAGCCAATCAGATCCTGGGCTGCATCAGGAGAAGTGTGGCCAGCAGGTCGAGGGAGGTGATCCTCCCCCTCTGCTCAGCCCTGGTGAGACCCCACCTGGAGTACTGTGTCCAGTTCTGGAGCCCCTATTACAAGAGGGATGTGGAGGTGCTGGAACGTGTCCAGAGAAGGGCCACAAGGATGATCAGAGGGCTGGAGCACCTCTCCTATGAGGACAGACTGACGGAGTTGGGGCTGTTAAGTCTGGAGAAGAGAAGGCTCCGAGGTGACCTAATTGTGGCCTTCCAGTATCTGAAGGGGGCTACAGGAAGGCTGGGGAGGGACTTCTCAGGATCTCAGGTAGTGATAGGACTAGGGGGAATGGAATGAAGCTGGAGGCAGGGAGATTCAGGCTGGAGGTGAGGAGGAGGTTCTTCACCACGAGAGTGGTGAAGCCCTGGAATGGGTTGTCCAGGGAGGTGGTCGAGGCCCCGTCCCTGGGGGTGTTTAAGAGCAGGCTGGATGAGGCTCTGGCCAGGCTGATCTAGTGTGGGGTGTCCCTGCCCATGGCAGGGGGGTTGGAACTAGATGATCCTTGTGCTCCCTTCCAACCCTGACTGATACTATGAAACTATCTCTGTTCAAGGTGCAGGCTTTTTATTCCCCCACCAAACAGCTCTAATTCATAGTATCATAGTGTCAGTCAGGGTTGGAAGGGACCACAAGCATCATCTAGTTTCAACCCCCTGCCATGGACAGGCACACCCCACACTAGATCAGCCTGGCCAGAGCCTCATCCAGACTGGGCTTAAACACCTCCAGGGATGGGGCCTCAACCACCTCCCTGGACAACCCATTCCAGGGTTTCACCACTCTCGTGGTGAAGAACCTCCTCCTCACCTCCAGCCTGAATCTCCCTGCCTCCAGCTTCATTCCATTCCCCATTCAGAGCCAGACCCTCCTTAGTCTTCCAATTCAAGACAGAGACACAGTGCTGCTGTGCTTGGGGTAGATGGGGAGATGTGGTCTCCCAAGAAACATGCCCAGCTGAGGAAGATAAATGTGCTGTAGATACGTGCTACATGTCCGTGTTGTAGACAGGGGCTCTCCATATAAAGAGAAGGAACATTAGAATAGAACTAACTAGGCTGGAAAAGACCTGATCAGAACTAGAACTGTGGGAAATCCAAACCTCATGCTTCTTTCTATGTATTGCAGAGTGGATCTACTCCACACAAAGTGGAGTAGATGTGAAGTGATGTGATGTGAAGTAGTAGTGAAGTGCATGGTCTTCTCAAGTTTGCACAACAGAGCTACACTGGAGGAATGGTTGAAATTCACTGTGCACCAAAAGCCCAAGGCAAGCTAGAAGTAGGAATGTCTTTTTGCCACCAGAATAGATCATGAATCCTGTTACTAAAACACAGCAGTAAGCCTGACTGTGAGATCACATAGAAGCTGTAACTTCAAAGTTAGCAGATTTTATTGTAGTCCCACTTTAAACATAGTTTCCTACCAAATATATTCACAGAATGTTGGAAGGTACTTCCAGAGATCACTGAGAGCAACTTCCCTGCCAGAACAGCATCACCTAGGGCAGGCTGCACAGGAACACATCCAGGTGAGTTTTGAAAGTCTCCAGAGAAGGAAACCTCACAACCTCTCTGGGCATCCTGCTCCAGTGCTCCATTACCCTCCCTGTAGAGAAGTGTTTCTGTGTGTTGAGGTGGAACCTCCTGTGCTCTTGTTTGTTCCTGTTGTTCCTTGTCCTGTCACTGGGCACTACTGAAAAGAGCTTGGCACCTTCATCTTGTTACCTACCCTTCAGATATTTATAGATATTGATCATAGTATCATTCAGGGTTGGAAGGGACCACAAGGATCAGCTAGTTCCAACCCCCCTGCCATGGGCAGGGACACCCCACACTAGATCAGGCTGGCCAGAGCCTCATCCAGCCTGGGCTTAAACACTTCCAGGGATGGGGCCTCGACCACCTCCCTGGACAACCTATTCCAGGGTTTCACCACTCTCATGGTGAAGAACCTCCTCCTCACATCTAGCCTGAATCTACCAGCACCCCCAAGTCTCTCTCCTCAGGGCTGCTTTCCAGCCAGTCACTGCCCAGCCTGGATTTGTGCCTGGGATTGCCTCGACCCAGATGCAGATCAGATCCCCTCTCAGCCTCCTCTTCTCCAGACTGAACAAATCCCCCAGGTCTCTCAGTCTCTCCTCACAGGAGAGATGTTCAAATCTCTTAATCATCCTCACAGCTCTCCATTGGCTTCTGTCCAGTAGATCCCTGTCTCTCTTGAATGGGGGAGCCCAAAACTGGATACAGTATTGGTACACAAAGAATGTAAAAAGGAAAACAGGAGGCAACAATCACCTCTTGATGATATGCTCACAGACTCTGATGGGGTTGGCTAACCTGAAACCACACACCATGCAGGATACATGTAAAACTGGGCCATAAGAACGCACCACGGGGGTGCAGCAGGAAAAGGGCAGCATTGCTGATGAGCAGGGAGATCCCCCAGCTGGCACCCAGCATGCAGGCCAGAACACACTGTGCTCAGCCTGGGCACGCCTGCACTGTTCCTGAAACAAAACCAGCTCATGCAGAGCCAGCTCCGGCGTCTCTGCACCAGCTGCACGCTTAACCCTGGGACTGAATAATTCATCCTCAGATCACCAAGAGCTGGCTGTATCCGGAGGAGCTGAGTCCATTTATTAAACATGTCACCTGTAACTGTGGCTACACAGTGAAGGGAACTTTTCCCCTGCCATATGCTGTTACTTGAATGGGCTTCAGCTCTTCAGTGGCATTAGCTGCTTATTCAATTTAAAGGCTCCAATAGCATTCCCCGCACCAAGCTTTCGCTATTGCGGATGCTGCTTTAACCTCAGTTGTCAATTTTTCACCCAAGATCAGTGAGAACTAGTTTGCACTGAATTGCATTAAAATAATTTCCCTTTTCTGCCCATTTCAATCCCTTAAATTTATTCATGTAATTCCTCATCCTAGCTCTAATTCTGCAAAGCACAGCAATTTCCAGTTACTCACATGCTTCGTGTAGCCTTTCTAAATGCCTTCCAGATCTGTGCTTTCTTCTGATTGAATTCCCCTATATTTAAAGGAAATGGTAATCCTGCATGTCCTGGAGATGATCTGAGTACTAAATCATATATTTAAAGAGCACTAAAAACTTCCAAGTCTGAGGGATTGTAGGAGTTTAAAATATTATTACTAATACTCATCAAGAGAAGTAAGACTAATTGTGGTTACAGCTCCTGATAATAGCGTGCTGCTGTTGTCTCTGGTGGAGAACAAATTATGCTGGTAAACTGTCTGTTTAGAAGAGAATCAATCAGCTTGGGAGAGACCTTTGAGATCATTGAGTCCAACCTATCCTCCAATACTGTCTAACCAACTAAACCATGGCACCAAGCACCCCAGCCAGTCTCTTCCTAAACACCTCCAGTGATGGTGACTCCACCACCTCCCTGGGCAGCACATTCCAATGGCCAATCTCTCTTTCTGTGAAGAAGAACTTCCTAACATCCAGCCTAAATCTCCCCTGGTGCAGCTTGGGACTGTGTCCTCTGGTTCTGGTGCTGATTGTCTGGGAGAAGAGACCTGAGCCTCCTCCAGGCTAAGCAACCCCAGCTCCCTCAGCCTCTCCTCATAGGGCTGTGCTCCAAACCCCTCAGCAGCTTTGTTGCCCTTTAGCTTTAGTTAAAGGATCTAGAAACATTTTTACTAGAAGCTTTGGGGATAGCTTATTGCTGTCTACAGCTACCTGAAGGGTGGTTGTAGCCAGGTGGGGATTGGTCTCTTCTCCCAGGCAACCAGCACCAGAGCAAGAGGACACAGTCTCAAGCTGCACCAGGGGAAGTTTAGGCTGGAGGTGAGGAGAAAGTTTTTCACAGAGAGATTTGTTAGCCATTGGGATGTGCTGCCCAGGGAGGTGGTGGAGTCACCATCCCTGGAGGTGTTCAAGAGGGGATTGGACGTGGCACTTGGTGCCATGGTTTAGTGACAAGGTCTGTGGTGACAGGTTGGAATTGTTGATCTTTGAGGTCTCTTCCAACCTTGGTGATTCTATGATTCATTCAAATGTTTAAGAATTCTGGGTAGCTAATTTTCTTGAGTCACTGCATTAAAATTCAGTACCAATCAAATTCAAAACCCAGGTTAACATGCTACTGTGGAAGAATTTCAAAATGCATTTGAAACCCAGGATAATTTAAGGCCAGTGCACAATGTAAAGTCATTTAAACCCTAATGCATGTGGCTGGATGGCTACCATAGCTGGTAGCACAGTGGAAAATGCAATTAGACCTCTACTTTTGTACCAAAAAAAATCTGCTGCTATTGTCTCAGTGGGAGATAACCCTGGCCTTTAACTTGAAATAACTCAGCAAGTTACCTTCCTGATAAACAATGCAATATTAATATCCCAGTTGGGTGCAGTTCTCTGAGCACTCACAGCAGGTAGCAAATTTGTTGCTGAATCTGTGTTGGAAACATAGCCTTCCTTTCTAATGGGCATCTTTAGCTTCAAGTAAGAGGAACAAGTAGAGTTCAAGCTCTAATTAAAGTAGTTTTATATGAAGCTCAATAAAACAATCCACAGAGCAGCAAATATGAAATCATGAAAAGCATAGATGTAACCAATTATTCAAGCTGTGTGTAATGCCATGATGAAAGATGCCTAGTTATCAGTAAGGCACAAATAAGCAATCAAAAATTGGCAGCAACCACAAAGACTACAGCACAGGAGGTCCCACCTCAACATGAGGAGGAACATCTTCACTGGATAGAATAGAATTAAGCAGGTTGGAAAAGACCTTTGAGATCATCGAGTCCAACCTATCACCCAACAGCATCTGATCAACTAAACCATGGCACCAAGCAGCCCATCCAGTCACTTCCTAAACACCTCCAGTGGTGATGATTCCACCACCTCCCTGGGCAGCACATTCCAATGGAAGAACTACTGGGAAGAACTTCTTCCTAACATCCAGCCTAACCCTCCCCTGGTGCAGCTTGAGACTGTGTCCCCTTGTTCTGGTGCTGGTTGCCTGGGAGAAGAGACCAACCCCCACCTGGCAACTCAACTCCTTTCCTAAACTGAGGGGCCCACAACTGGACACAGGACTCAAGGTGTGGCCTAACCAGTGCTGAGTACAGGGCACAATGACTTCCCTGCTCCTGCTGGCCACACTGTTCCTGATACAAGCCAGGATGCCATTGGCCTTCTTGGCCACCTAGGCACACTGCTGGCTCATGTACAGCCTACTATCAACCAGTACCCCCAGGTCCCTTTCTGCCTGGCTGCTCTCCAGCCACCCTGACCCCAGCCTGTAGCACTTCATGGGGTTGTTGTGGCAAATATGTAGAACCTGGCACTTAGATGTGTTAAATATAATCTTGTTGGACTCTGCCTATTGTGAGGATCACAGAGCACTGGAACAGGTTCCCCAGAGAGGTTGTATAGTATCCTTTTCTGGAGCCTTTCAAGAGCAATCCTGTGTGGCCTGTGCTAGATTTCATGGTCCTGCTCTGTCAGAGGGGGTGGATTTGATAATCTCTGGAGGTCCCTTCCAACCCCTAATATCCTGCGAGTCTGTGTGACTTGAGGAAACACTTGTGCCTGAGATTGGAAGCCAAGCTGCACATTATTCTGTCATTGGTAACCCATCTGTAAAAAAAAAAATAATAAAATATCATTGACAGTCCTACAGAAGCAGAGAATGGTTTGGGTTGGGAGAGACCTTAATGATCATCTAGTTCCAACCCCTTGCCATGGGCCATTGGAATGTGCTGCCCAGGGAGGTGGTGGAGTATCATAGTATCAGTCAGGGTTGGAAAGGACCACAAGGATCATCTAGTTCCAACCCCCCTGCCATGGGCAGGGACACCCCACACTAGATCAGCCTGGCCAGAGCCTCATCCAGCCTGGCCTTAAACACCTCCAGGGACAGGGCCTCAACCACCTGCCTGGACAACCCATTCCAGGGCTTCACCACTCTCATGGGGAAGAACTTCCTCCTTACATCCAGCCTGAATCTCCCCACCTCCAGCTTCATTCTATTCCTCCTAGTCCTATCACTACCTGATAGCCTGAGAAGTCCCTCCTCAGCCTTCTTGTAGGCCCCCTTCAGATACTGGAAGGCCACAATTAGGTCACCTCAGAAGTCACCATCCCTGGAGGTGTTCAAGAGGAGATTGGACGTGGCACTTGGTGCCGTGGTCTAATCATGAGGTCTGCGGTAACAGGTTGGCCTTGATGATCTTTGAGGTCTTTTCCAACCTTGGTGATACTGTTAAACAACTGAGATACAAGACCAGGGGTTTAGTAAACTGCGAAACTCACAACCAGAAAAATCTGTTGCCTGAGGAAAGCAAAAAAGAAACAGCCCAACCAAAACTGCACTCAAAATTCAGAAGCTGCTGATTCTCTACTCTTGATGTTTAATCAGAAATGTTGCAAGGATTTCTTAGAGTATTTAGAGACTCTTCCTTTTTCTTTTAAAGCACTTTTTACATTGTTTATAAAGTAGCTTCAGCAATTTCAAAGAGCAGGATTCTATAGCTATGGAGTGCTCAGCAGTTTAGGCACCAGAGCAGGCGAAAAAGAAACTTCTGAAACCCCACAGTCAGCTGCTGTTATCTACAGATGCTTCTAATTCTACATTAATGAAAGATAGGAAAAGAAAGTGAGATTAATCAGAAAGTCAGCTTTCCCACCTGTCAGCATGATCTGCTGATGGAATAAACACACCACAGAAACTACAGCTTGCCTTCTTCTAACATATTGATGTTTTGCTGCACAACCAAAAAAAAAAACCCTCAGTCAGTGATTTGTCTTTTGCCTTCCAGAGAATCTCTTTCTTCCCCAAATTCCTGCTGTAATCTTAGCAAGTGTTGAGATCAGCTCTCTCTCTCTCTCTCTCTAGATATATATCTATTAAAAAAACAATGTCCAGAAGGGACTGTGACAGGCTTCTATTCTCTAATACAATCCTTATGCTTAAAGAAAAATAAATCATAGAACCATACAATGATCCAGGCTGGAAGGGATCTCCAAAGGTCATCCAGTCTGACCTCCCTGCAGTCAGCAGGCTCATCCCCAGCTAGATCCAGAGAAGGGCAACAAAGCTGGGGAGGGGTTTGGAGCATAAACAATGCGAGGAGAGGCTGAGGGAGCTGGGGTTGCTTAGCCTGGAGAAGAGGAGGCTCAGGGGTGACCTTATTGCTCTCTATAACTACCTGAAGGGAGGTTGTAGGCAGGGGGGGGCTGGTCTCTTCTCCCAGGCAAGCAGAACCAGAACAAGAGGACACAGTCTCAAGCTGCACCAGGGGAGGTTTAGGCTGGAAGTTAGGAAGAAATTCTTCCCAGCAAGAGAGATTGGCCATTGGAATGTGCTGCCCAGGGAGGTGGTGGAGTCACCATCACTGGAGGTGTTTAGGAAGAGGCTGGATGAGGCACTTAGTGCCATGGTTTAGTTGATTAGATGGTGTTGGGTAATGGGTTGGACTTGATGATCTTGAAGGTCTGTTCTATTCTATTCTCTTCTCCCAGGTTGCTCAGGGCCTCATCAAGCCTTATCTTGAATATCTCCAGGGATGGGGCCTCAATGACCTCCTTGGGCGACCTGTTCCAGTGTTCCACCACCCTCATAGTGAAGAACTTCTTCCTGATATCCAATCTAAATCTGCCCTTCTCTGGTATGAAGCCATTGCCCCTTGTCCTGTCACCGCAGGCCCTTGTAAACAGTCTCTCTCCATCCTTTCTGTAGCCCCCTTCAGCTATTGGAAGGCTGCTCTTAAGTCTCCCCAGAGCCTCCTCTTCTTCAGGCTGCAAAATCCCAGCACCCTCAGCCTGGAAAAATAGAAATAAATTCCTTACAGTGATACACTGGGACAGGTTGCCTAGGGAGGCTGTGGATGCCACCTCCTTGGTGGTGTTTATGGCCAGGTTGGATGAGGTCTTGAGCAATCTGTTCCAGTGGAAGGTGTTCCAGCCAATGCCAGGGGACTGGAACTAAATGACCTTCAAGCTCCTTTCTAACCCAAACCATCCTATGAATCTCTGCAAGAATGTCAGAACATTTGCACAAACAAGGCTAGACCTAAAGCAATATGAAAAAGTGTCTGGACTGGAATGGAGCCCTGGGATGGGTTGTCCAGGGAGGTGGTTGAGGTCCCATCCCTGGAGGTGTTTAAGCCCAGGCTGGACGAGGCTCTGGCCAGCCTGATCTAGTGTGGGGTGTCCCTGCCCATGGCAGGGGGGTTGGAACTAGATGATCCTTGTGCTCCCTTCCAACACTGACTGATACTATGATACCACACTCAAGTATCCCCTTCAACCATGTGACAAAGAAATACAGAAAGGAGGTTTTTAAAAGCAGCTTTGCATTCACTCTGGCCACACCATCCTGAAGCTCCAGGCTGTGAGGGCTGCAGCACGGCTGTAACAGTTTATAAGCTCAAAAACAAAAACCTCCAAAACATCTCAGAAACAGATGAGATTAAAGAAAACTTTCCAGACAGTTCAGAAGTCAGTAAGCTAAGATCTGAGTATCACAAAAGCAGGGTGAAAGGAGTGTGAAATGGAGTGAAATGTAATCTTACCAAGTTTGCTAAGGACAAGAAATCTTAGTTGGTGAAAACAAAGGATGAGAAAGATATGACTCTGTGGAGCTGGTAAACTAATGTCTACAGGGTGTGGCTTAGTGAGAAATGCATGTTATCCTAAAATGTGTAAATGCCACTGGAAGGATAAAAATCTGATTGAATGTACTCTCCTTCCTTCCTTTCTCTAGGAAATACACAGCTGAACAGGATTAGATGCAGGAAAAGAAAGCCACCAGAAGATCAGAGGGATGGCAACACTTATCAAATAATAGTGAATGACACAACCATGTCTTGTCAATCCCAGCAAACCCATAGACAGCAAAATGATTGCTTTTGTAATGGAACAAGAAGAGCTATTTGAACTGAAGCAGCACAGAATACAGAATTAACCAGGTTGGAAAAGAGCTTTGAGATCATCGAGTCCAACCTATCACCCAACACCATCTGATCAACTAAACCATGGCACCAAGCACCCCATCAAGTCTCTTCCTAACCACTTCCAGTGATGGTGACTCCACCACCTCCCTGGGCAGCACATTCCAAAGGCCAATCTCTCTTTCTGGGTAGAACTTCTTCCTAACACCTAGCCTAAACCTCCTCTGGCGCAGTTTGAGGATACAGTCTCGAGCTGCACCAGGGGAAGTTTAGGCTGGAGGTGAGGAGAAAGTTCTACACTGCAAGACTAATTGGCCAGAAATCAATGCTGCTGAAATCCAGACACCAAGTCTGAGCTGCTGAGTAACTCTTACCAAGACATTCAGCATCCCCAACAGCTTGAGACTGTGTCCTCTTGTTCTGGTGCTGGTTGCCTGGGAGAAGAGACCAACCCCCACGTGGCTACAACCTCCCTTCAGGTAGTTGTAGAGAGCAAGAAGGTCTCCCCTGAGCCTCCACTTCTCCAGGCTGCTCTGGCTTTTTATCTCTATAAAGTACCTGAGCTCCCTGCCTGCAGACACCAGCTCATTTTGCCCATGCCAGCCCAGAGGAAATAGCACTGCCACAAGCTGCCCACTGTACCCAGCTGTCAGAACTGGAGGAGTGGTGGTGAGCTGTGAGCTGCACAGCCAGCACCGCTCAGCAGCCCAAACTGAGGACGTCAGTAACGAGCGTCTGAAGGAAGAAAAAGAGTCAGTAGCTGAGTGCCTCAGGACCAGCAATTTTGGATATTCAAATTAAAATGCCAGTTCTGGTTTTGCCTCCTGTCTGTGTACAGTGCTGTGATCACTCCAGATAAATATCTTGTGTCTTTTGTTGTTGACTTCTTAAGAACTAGCATGATTGGCTATGATGTTCCCTTCCCCCTCAAACACTTGCTCTTGAATTTTAATGCTTCTTGCCATCTTTGTGCGGAACAGTACTTTAGACTCACTTTAATATTAAATTTCTCAAAGTCAAAACAACAGTGAGGCACTGCTCACATTACCTCAAACTGGCAAACCAAGTCTAGAGAACTCTGATGGGTTAATGCCCATCCTGGAAGCAGCAGGGGAAAGGCTTGTGAGAGCATTGCTCTCCCTACAGGGGGTTTTCCCCCTGGGAAACTAAATTAGTCTGTTCCACTCCCCCTCCCTGCCCAGCAAGGCTATAAAAAGGAGGACACTGCAGCCATTAGCTCTTGGGCCCTGCCTTTGCTTGGATGGGGACTGCTGCTGGCTCCCTGCTTCTCTGCTATGTGGGCAGGCCTGATCCTTCTCCCTGGTACCTCCACACCTCTTCAGAGACTGGTTTTGGATTCTTATTTTCCTCCCATTCATCCTTCTTCCTTACCCTTGTGAACCCTACCTGTTATTGTTACATATATATATGTATTGTTTGAAGAAAATTCTTTACCTCTCTACTTCCAAGCCAACTCCAAATTATTTCTTGGTGGATTTAGAATAGAATAGAATAAACCAGGTTGGAAGAGACCTTCAAGATCATCGCATCCAACCTATCATCCAACACCACCTAATCAACTAACCCATGCAACCAAGCACCCTGTCAAGTCTCCTCCTGAACACCTCCAGTGATGGCGACTCCACCACCTCCCCGGGCAGCCCATTCCAATGGGCAATCACTCTCTCTGTGTAAAACTTCCTCCTGACCTCCAGCCTGAACTTCCCCTGGCGCAGCTTGAGACTGTGTCCTCTTGTTCTGGTGCTGGCTGCCTGGGAGAAGAGAGCAACCTCTGCCTGTTTACAACCCCCCTTCAGGCAGTTGTAGAGAGCAATAAGGTCACCCCTGAGTCTCCTACTCTCCAGGCTAAGCAGCCCCAGCTCCCTCAGTCTCTCCTCACAGGGCTTGTGTTCCAAGCACCTCACTAACTTCGTTGCCCTTCTCTGGACTCGTTCCAGCAAGTCAACCTCCTTCCTAAACTGAGGGGCCCAGAACTGGACACAGTACTCGAGGTGTGGCCTAACCAGTGCAGTGTACAGGGGCAGAATGACCTCCCTGCTCCTGCTGGCCACACTGTTCCTGATGCAGGCCAGGATGCCATTGGCCCTCCTGGCTGCCTGGGCACACTGCAGACTCATGTTCAGCCTACCATCAACCAGCACCCCCAGGTCCCTCTCTGCCTGGCTGCTCTCCAGCCACTCTGACCCCAGCCTGTAGCTCTGCATGGGGTTGTTGTGGCCAATGTGCAGAACCCGGCACTTGGATGTGTTCAATCTCCTGCCGTTGGGCTCTGCCCATCTGTCCAGCCTGTCGAGGTCTCTCTGCAAAGCCTCTCTACCCTCTAGCAGATCAACTCCTGTCCCCAGCTTGGTGTCATCAGCAAATTTACTGATGATAGACTCAATGCCCTCATCCAGATCATCAATAAAGATGTTTTTGCTCCTTCCCTTTCTTTTTCCTCTCTATTGGGAAAGAGGAGGGGGGAGCAGGGGAGGGATTCTCAGCCTTGCCCCTATCTGAGCTCCTAAGTCCCAGTTAAGGCTCAAACCACCACGAGAGCACAGGATGGGGAATGAAAATAGCTGTTGGACATTCAGTTTTAGGCTAGCCTTTTGTTGTGGCTTGTTGTGTGTTTGTTGGTTTGGTTAGTTTTGTTTCCAAATAAAATAATTTCCAGTTGGGTAAAAATTGGCCATTTTCCTTCCCATGTCTTAGGGGACATCTTTAAAGAGAAGAAGATTCATGGCATAATTATGTAGTAATATTGCCCCAGAAACTGCTGCACCTCGGGTTTGGAAGTTATTGCCTCTAACAGGGAGAAGGACATAAATCTGCCTCACTACCTTTGCTGCTCTTGTTGTACAGCACATTTACATAAATTGTGGTGAATCTCAGAAATTAAGCAGAAAGCTTAGAAAGCTGCAACAACAGGGAGAAAAATACAGACTGATGAGTCTGTATGTCGTCATCTTGCCTTTTTGTGTGTGTCTTAAGAAATCGAAATGCATAAAGGTTTACTCCTTGTGTGTTCATAGAATGGTAGGGCTTGGAAGGGAGCTCTGGAGATCATCTAGCCCAGCCTCCTGCTAACACAGGTTTGACTGAATCACAGTGTCACGGTATCACAGTACATTAGAGGTTGGAAGGGACCTCCAGAGATCATCAAGTCCAACCTCCCTGCCAGAGCAGGATCACCCAGGGTAGTCTGCACAGGAGTGCATCCAGGTGGGGTTTGAAAGTCTCCAGAAAAGGAGACTCCACAACCTCTCTGGGCAGCCTGCTCCAGGGCTCTGTCACCCTCACTGTAAAGAAGTTTCTCCTCACGTTGAGGTGAAGTCTTCTATGTTCAATATTGAACCTGTTGTTTCTTGTCTTAGTACTGTGCACCACCAAAAAGATCTTGGCCCCCTCCACTTGACATCCAGCCCTCAGATATTGATAGACATTGATCAGATCCCCTCTCAGACTTCTCAAGACTAAACAGCCCCAGGGCTCTCAGTTTCTCTTCAGAGGGGAGATGCTCAAGTCCCCTAATCATCCTTGTGGCTCTCCATTGGATTCTCTCCAGCAGGTCTCTGTCTCTCTTGAACTGGGGAGCCCAAAACTGGACACAGTATTCCAGGTGTAGTCTCAGCAGGGCAGAGTAGAGGGGGAGAAGAACTTCCCTAGATCTCATGACCACACTTTTCTTGATACACCCCTGGATACCACTGGTTCTCTTGGCCACAAGGGCACATTGCTGTCCCATAGAGAACTTGCCATCCATTAGGACTCCAAGGTCATTCCCCACGGAGCTGCTTTCCAGCAGGGCAGCCTCTAACCTGTACTGGTGCTTATTGTTATTGTTGCACAGTCACACATCCAGGTGGGATTTGAACATCTCCAGAGAAGGAGACTCCACAACCTCTCTGGGCAGCCTGTTCCACTGCTTGAATTAACTTAAGTTACTCCTTAAGTTCACAGAATCACTATGGTTGAAAAAGACTTCAGATTATCAAGTCCAACCATTACCTAACTCTACCAGGACCACCAGTGCACAGTATCTTTGAGCACCTTATCTTGTTGCATTATGAAGGCAGCCATAAATTACATGCTCCAGCCTTTGAGTAGTGTGACCTGTTAGTCATCCTATAGATAGGTAGGTGCTTTCCATCTGAAGGAAATAGGCATTTGCTCAATTACAAGAGGGACACCTAAATATGGAATTCTATCTGACAGGATTAGCCTCAGCAAGAATGGGAAATGTGGAGTCCACTTCTCTGGAGACTTGCAAGACCCGTCCTGATGCATTCCTGTGCAACCTGCTCTAGATTCTATGGTCCTGCTCTGGCAGAAGGGTTGGACTCAGTGATCTCTTGAGGTCCCTTCCAACCTTTAACATCACAGTATCACACAGTATCACGGTATCACTTAGGTTGGAAAGGACCTTGAGGATCATCGAGTCCAACCCATCAACACAGACCCCATGCCTAGACCATGGCACCAAGTGCCAAGTCCAATCTCCCCATGAACGCCTCCAGGGTCGATGACTCAACCACCTCCCTGGGCAACCCGTTCCAATGCAGAATGACTCACTCAGTGAAGAACTTCCTCCTCACCTCGAGTCTAAACCTCCCCTGGTGCAACTTGAGACTGTGTCCTCTTGTTCTGGTGCTGGTTGCCTGGGAGAAGAAACCAACCCCTTCCTGGCTACAACCACCCTTCAGGTAGTTGTAGAGGGCATCCTGTGATCCTGTGAAAGGAGGTTGTAGCCAGGAGGGGGTTGGTCTCTTCTCCCAGGCAACCAGCACCAGAGCAAGAGGACAGTCTCAAACTTCACCAGGGGAAGTTTAGGCTCAAGGTGAGGAGAAAGTTCTTAGAGAGTTGTTAGCTGTTGGAATGTGCTGCTCAGGGAAGTGGTGGAGTCACTGCCCCTGGAGGTGTTCAAGAGGGGACTTGGTGCCATGGGTTAGTGGTCATGAGGTCTGTGGTGACAGGTTGGACTTGATGATCTTTGAGGTCTTTTCCAACCTTCCTGATTCTATGATTCTATGAAATCAGAGGAACAAACTTTGGCCTTGCTGGATGTGCTGCCAGTATCTGCCTGTACAGTGAGAAAACATTCACCAGAGAGCTGGCTTGGTGGGAACTCAGAATCCTGAGGTGTCTGGCTGCCCACCATCTCTTCCATTTTTTAGGAAGGAGGCTAAATCAAATCAGAAATTGCCCCCTTGTACACAGAGAGGGGTCTGTACACAATGCCAACTAAGCATACTGGGTCTGTGATTAATCCAGGGCAGCTAAAATGCTAGCACGAAAAATGCTAATTTGGCTATTTTTGTAGGTCCCCCCAGGGCAGAAAATATTCACAGAAACTCTGCAGGCTACAGCAGGAGTTTCTCACCTCGCCACCTGCATCTCAATCTTCTCTCTGGCAGTCAGCTTGGATTTTCAGCTGGACTGAGGATCTCAACCTACGGCAGCAACTAAAAGTAGCACAAAAAAGTGAAGGATTTTGAGTACATTGCAGAGTTTTACTCATTATTACAGTAAAACAAGCAAGCATTACACAGTGAAATTGTGTGTTTCATCCTCTGTTTTAAACCAAATGAACTGAGAGGAAAAAGAGAAAAGAAAATCCCCAATCTCTTCTCTCTGTCATGCCACCCAAAGAACCTGCATTGATTCAGAACAGCCTGTGACCACAGGAAGTAATAGTTAAGGAATGGAAACAAGGGAACCAGCTGTTTACCATATGTCAGGCAGGATGGAGATGAGAAAACAAAGATAATGTAGAAACAACCAGAGCTGCTGCCTTTAAAAGGTTTCAGCTTTGCTGAGGGAGCTGGGGCTCTTTAGCCTGGAGAGGAGGAGGATCAGGGGAGACCTTATTTCTCCATACAACTACCTGAAAGGAGGTTGTAGACAGGTGGGGGTTGGTCTCTTCTTCCAGGCAGAACAAGAGGACACAATCTCAAGTTGCACCAGGGGAAGTTTAGGCTGGAGGTGAGGAGAAAGTTCTTCATAGAAAGTGCAATTGGCCATTGGAATGTGCTGCCCAGGGAGGTGGTGGATTCACCATCACTGGAGGTGTTCAACAGGGGACTGGATGTTCCACTTGAAGCCATGGTTTAGTTGTCATGAGGTGTTAGGTAATAGGTTGGAGTTGATGATCTCTGAGGTCTTTTCCAACCTGGTTGATCCTATAATTCTATGATTCAAACATTACTTTAGCAAGAGTAGCAATTCTGTTCTTCCTGTTGATGGCAGGTCAGAATCAGGAGGAGGCAAGCAGAATGTTGAGGAGGGGAAGCAGCAGTACAAACCCAAAAGCTACACCTTGCCCATTTGGTTGGGGGCTTTTTTTGTTTGTTTTTCAAAAACACAGCCCCAGCAAACCCAAGAAAATAGTCCAGGAGTCCTTTGCTTTAAGGAAACAAAGTCACAAAGTTTGAATGATGGGTCTTAACATTCAACAAACAAGGGCAGTGTTACAAAGGTTCCTTCTTGAAGGCAAACTACTGATTACAATGAAATCTGTAATCAAATGATATATACACACAATTAAATATATAAATCCTACAGTTAAATCCTGAGTGTCCCAGTTTCAAGTGGGACAGATTGCTCTACTGCTCCAAAAGGGGCAAAAGAATAGCACTCACACAACTGGACTGGATAGTCATGGAATGTTTAAATGGAAATACAATTCATGTACTAGAAGAGCTACAAAGCACAGTGGTGAGCACAGCAAAGCAAATGAAGTGCAAAGAAATCCCCAACCTAATCTTAACACTCAAGCTCCTTTACACCAGATCAAAAACACCAACCCTTCCCTTCTCCCCACCTGGGGTCCACCCAAAACCCCAGGGCTCTTTCTTCCCCCACATTGCTAGGCTGGGTTTGGGCTTGCCAAGCCTGAACTGCACCCTTCCCCCCCAAGATTGCACAGGGTCAAAAAATTACTCAGCCCAAAGAGACCTGGGACACTCCTCCATCACAAGATAATCCCGGGGGGGTGGTGGAGTTGCCCTCCCTGGGGGTGTTCAGGAGGGGATTGGATGTGGCACTTGGAGCCACGGTTTAGTTAGTCAGGAGGTGTTGGGTGATAGGTTGGACTTGATGATCTCTGGGGTCTTTTCCAACCTTATTGATTCTATGATTCTCTAAGACAGCAGAGAGGGGAGAAAGAGAAAGAGAATAACTTTGCAGCCAGATTGATAAGGGTGCAGAATTTATAGGTAGAAATAGACTATTGCCTGTGCCCATCTGTAGTGGTTTTAGGCTATGACTTTAAAATTTGTTACAGATTTCAAGCAGAAAAGTAGAAAAATGTAAGTAAGTCACTATTGGGTGTGAAAAGGAAAACCAAGGATAATTCTAAACTATTCCATTGAGAAGATATCTGTCATAAGACTGCTTGTACCAAAGCATTCTGGGGGCTGCATCTTCTGATCTCTTCTCTGCTCGCTTCATGCTCTGAAGGGAGACTAATCTGCTTCTGCTTGACCTTGGCTGCATTGGTTTGGTGAAGTCTAAGAGCTACTTTTTCTCTCCTCCTTTCTCCCCTTTGGACAGGGGATGGGGGGACAGTGGGACAGCTTCCCTGGTCTTCTTGACCAGGGAGGGGTTTGTGTTGTTTGTTAACTGTAAATATCTGTACATCCTGCCTATTTTGTACACATTCATTGCATTCCATTGTAGATTGTAGTTTTGCCTGTAAATACATCATAGTTTCATAGTTTCATTCAGGGTTGGAAGGGACCACAAGGATCATCTAGTTCCAACCCCCCTGCCATCTTCCATTTGCTTCCAGCTGAGCTGGTCTGGCAAAGTTAATGTTGGCGGGGGGAAATCTTAACCCACCACACTGGGCTGGACACTCTAGACCCTGCAAGTCTCAGCTCTGTGGCTTCCTTTTTGGAGGCACCCAGCCTGACCAGCCACAATGAGTAAGGCCAAGTCATCTGGGTGGTTTGAAGCATCCTGTCATTCATTTTGTTGCTCAGGTGTAACCAGAAGAACCCACCTGAGCAAGATCAAAATCTCCCGTCAGAGCAAGTTGGTCTTGGCTTGCATGAACAAAAAGAAGAGGTTCCTGCTGCTTCCCAAAGTGCTGGGCACGTCTTGTTTAAAAAAAAAGAGGGGAAATGGCTACAGAATTACTGATGAGCTAATCAGATTTTAATGAGACTCTCCAATTATTTCTAAAATATAGATGTCATGTTCCCTCGGTACTGACATTAAAAGTTTACAAATTGCCTCTCTTCTTTTTAACCGGAATTTGATCTGCATGCTTCACAGATTGCCCAGAGGAGTCTCTGAAAGTACACTGATGTTCAGGATAAAGGAAGTCCAGCGCTGAGCACCCAAGGAGGCTGGGTAGCTCTGAATATCTCATCCAGTCTGTGAAACTGTGTGCTCAGAAGAGTGAAATTCTGGAAGGAATTCACTAGCTCTCCACACGACTTCCTTCCCTCAGACATCCCAAAGATCTGTGCAAAGGGAAGATCCCAGCTCGTCCTCTACCCACAAGATGAAAGAGAGCCAAACCAAGACAGAGCACAAAAACAGCTCCTGCAAAACCAACAACCATAAGCCTCCCCAAGTCCAAATTCCTGCATAATATTATTCACCTAAATGCTCATTTTTTTTCCTCAAGACACTTCATACCTTCTTCCCCAAACGACTCTGTGTCATGCTTCCCGCTGATGTGAAGAACCCTAATTGGGAAACAAGTTTCTGGTTTATGAAAACCTTCAAGACAAGATATTCATATTTAAATTCAGAAAGGAAAAAGGGGGGGAGGGAAGGAAACAAAAAAAAAGAGATAATCATTGCTGTAAAGTGGAGAGGTATTTCCCTTGACAACCTAACCTGGTGATTAGAAAATTCATCTGGGAGGTAGGAGGTCTATACTCAATCATTTGTTCTCTCTGATTGAAACAACTGTCAGCTCCCACCTCCCACAGAACTGCCCCAAGCACGTGGCTCACTCACAGAAGCACAGAATGACAGAATGTTAGGGGCTGGAAGGGACCTCGAGAGATCAGCCAGTCCAACCCCCCCTGTCAGAGCAGGATCACCTTCACCAGATCACACAGGAACACAACCAGGTGGGTCCTGAATATCTCCAGAGAGGGAGACTCTACAACCCCTCTGGGCAGCCTGTTCCAGGGCTCTGTCACCCTCACAGGGAAAAAAATTTTCCTCATATTTACATGAAACTTCCTATGCCTCAACTTCCACTACTGCCCCTTGTGCTGTCATTGGGCACCACCCAGCAGAGCCTGGCTCCAGCTTCTTGGGACTCAGCCTATACATCTTTATAAACACTGATGAGGTCACCTCCCAATCTCCTGTTCTCTAAGCTAAAGAGCCCTCAGCTCTCTCAGTCTCTCCTCATAAGGAAGATGTTCCACTCCCTTCTTCATCTTTGTGGCTTTGCAATGCACCCTTTCAAGCAGTTCCCTGAGGTTCTTCTAGAACTGAGGGGCCCAGAACTGGACACAATATTCCAGATGCAGCCTCACTAGGGCAGAGTAGAGGGAAAGGAGAACCTCTCTTGACCTACTGGTCACACCCCTTCTAATCCACCCCAAAATGGCATTGGCCTTCCTGGCCACAAGAGCACACTGCTGGCTCATGGTCATCCTTCCATCCACCAGGACCCCCAGGTCCCTTTTGCCTTCACTGCTCTCCAGCAGGTCCATCCCCAGCCTATACTGGTGCATGGAGTTGGTCCTTCCCAGGGGCAAGACTCTACACTTGCCCTTGTTGAGCTTCATCAAATTCCTCCCTGCCCAGCTCTCCTGGCCTGCATTAGGAATAGTGTGGCCAGCAGGAGCAGGGAGGTCATAGTGCCCCTGTACTCTGCTTTGGTTAGGCCGCACCTTGAGTACTGTGTCCAGTTCTGGGCCCCTCAGTTTAGGAAGGATGTTGAAACACTTGAGCATGTCCAGAGAAGGGCAACAAGGCTGGGGAGAGGCCTTGAGCACAAGCCCTATGAGGAGAGGCTGAGGGAGCTGAGGTAGCTTAGCCTGGAGAAGAGGAGGCTCAGGGGTGACCTCATTGCCCTCTACAACTACCTGAAGGGTGGTTGTCGCCAAGAAGGGGTTGGCCTCTTCTCCCAGGCAACCAGCACCAGAACAAGGGGACACAGTCTCAAGCTGCGCCAGGGGAGGTTTAGACTCGAGGTGAGGAGAAAGTTCTTCACCGAGCGAGTCATTCGTCATTGGAACAGGTTGCCCAGGGAGGTGGTTGAGTCATCGACCCTGGAGGCATTCAAGGGGAGATTGGACGTGGCACTTGCTGCCATGGTCTAGTCATGAGGTCTGTGTTGATGGGTTGGACTCGATGATCCTCGAGGTCCTTTCCAACCTAAGTGATACTGTGATACTGTGATGCTGTGATACTGTGAATGGCAGCAGAACCTTCTGGTGTGCCAGCCACTCCGCCCAGCTTGGTGTCACCAACAAACTCGCTGACGGCGCACTCCGTGCCCTCATCCAGGTCATCGACTCCAGCACCAAAGTCCTGACCAGCTCCAGCTCAGCACCATTTGTTGCTTCCCCTAACTAATAAGGAAGCATCTAAGTGGTACTATCAGATACCATTTGCCTTGCATTTTTACAGCAAGCCATCTGCGCCTTCTTCGCTCTGGCAGAGTTATGTAATAAATTAAGAGGCAAGGCTATCACTTTCCGTGACATGCAAAGGAAAACTGACAGCAGGCACCAGTGGCTTATTTTGCAAAAAGAAAAAGAAAGATGCAGCTTGTGCAAATGTTTTGGTAGAAGATAGGTAAACATTCTTTTGGCCTGCCTTCCTTCCAGCAATGTTAATGAAACCTCAGCTACTACAGCCCAACCGGGGGGGGGGCAAAAAAAAACCAACCCACAACCAGCAAGTGAAAAATTGCTTTTCTGCATTTCAATTTGTTTTCCTCCAGCTCGTTCAGTAGGGCTGGAGCAAAGCTGAAGTAAAATAAAACTGAATAAATAAGATCGAAGCTGCATGCAGCGAGGTCCCAGAAGACACCAAGTTTAGTTAGATTTTCTTTAAGAGAATGAATTCATGGCAGTATCCTTCCCAGCCTCGGGCAAGAGCTTTCCTGGTTCTAAAATGCTTTAACTCCAGTCAGCAAGATAAAGGTATTGCAGCAAATTTACTTCCTCTTAAGTATAGAGTAGAATGAAGCTTCAAACAATGATCTTGGCTTTGAGCAAGTCCTAGGATGAAGAGACTCTTCAGGAATTCTACAGAGAGGAAGTTTTGGGGAGTTTTGGACTTCTTGACATTTTTTTCCGTGCTCCTTCGTGCCTTCTTTCTTTCAGCTGTTTTTCCTACCATTGGTCATTCCCATGGCAGGCACTTTTTTCTCCTATCTTGCCTTTCAAGGTATTTAATTTCTCCTGGTAACCACAGAATCACAGAGTGTTAGAGGTTTGAAGGGACCTCCAGAGATCGAGTCCAACCCCCCTGCCAGAGCAGCATCAGTTAGGGCAGTCTGCACAGCAATGCATCCAGGTGGGCTTTGAAAGACCCCAGAGAAGGAGACTCCACAACCTCTCTGGGCAGCCTGCTCCAGGGCTCTGTCACCCTCACAGTAAAGAAGTTTCTCCTCATGTTGAGGTGAAACCTTCTCTGTTCAGGTTTGTATCCATTGTGCTTGTCTTATTAGTGAGCACCACTAGAAAGAGCTTGGCCCCCTCCACTTGACACCCACCCCTCAGATATTTATAGACATTGATCAGATCCCCTCTCAATCTTTTCATCTCAAGACTAAACAGGCCCAGGGCTCTCAGTCTGTCTTTATAGGGGAGATGCTCAAGTCCCCTAATCATCCTTATGGCTCTCCACAGGACCCTCTCCAGCAGGTCCCTGTCTCTCTTGAGCTATGTTCTGTGACTATTTCTTTATTTTAACTGTAGTTACTGATATTTCTAGCAGGAGTCTTCAAACTCCTGCCTCCTCCTTTCTCAAGATTAGGTGAAGGTTTTCTTCCAAGTTTATGAGCGTAAGATTGAAAGAATGAACATTAGAGACTCAAAAAAAACCTCTACTGACAAAAGGATGTTTGTCTGGTTTAACAACCTTGTGTTTTTAAGGCCTTCATCCACACATTTCAAACACCACAGCACAATTTTGACCTGAATTTCATCTCCAAGCTTCCAGCTTTTAGCCTTGCCCTGTTATTGCCACACTTACACCTTTCAGAGCCCATTTGATGACTTCTGATCTCCCCTCAGTCCTCAGCATCAGTTTCCCAGGCTTTTCTGTTAGTCAAAATACTTCAAGTTAGTAAACTCTCAGTCTTGCACCTAACATGCAACCCGGGAATTAGTGCATCCCAGTTCACAGGTGTGTGTGTGTAAGAGCTGGAATGGAATGGAATGGAATGGAATGGAATGGAATGGAATGGAATGGAATGGAATGGAATGGAATAGAATAGAATAGAATAGAATAGAATAGAATAGAATAGAATAGAATAGACCAGACCAGACCAGACCAGACCAGGTTGGAAAAGACCTTTGACATCATCAAGTCCAACCTCTCATGCAACACCATCTAATCAACTAAACCATGGCACCAAGCACCCCATCCAGTCTCCTCTTAAACACCTCCAGTGATGGTGACTCCACCACCTCCCTGGGCAGCACATTCCAATGGCCAATCTCTCTTTCTATGAAGAACTTCTTCCTAACATCCAGCCTAAACCTTCCCTTAGCCAGGACACAAACACAGCAGCATCTAGTTGCATCCCATCATTTCTCAGCATTCCAGGCCCACTTCTCCAGCACCTGGTTTTCTTGGAAAGAGAAAGAAGCTGTGTTTTTCTCTCACTGACTACTCAGGATAGACAACATATGGATCAAAACTGTGAGACAATCTGCTTAGAGTCTGGACACACTCTCAGCTCTAACTCAATAGAGCATTTCATGTGGCCTTGCTACGAATGCAATTATTTGGGGACAGCACAGAGAGGTGGCCCCAGTTCATCTCACCTACTGCCAGGGCAAGCCTGGTTCATTCAGCCATACATTTTCATTTGTGCAAAGGATGAGGGAAACCAATTTGCATCTTCCTTTACCCATCCATTTGTGGCTAATCGTAATTCATTCTCCCAGCCACAATCCTGGAAGCTATGTATGTAAAAGGAAACATGAAACAGATGGATTTCTTCACCCCCTGGACAAATGAAATCAATTCCCCTAGCATGCACTAGTGCTAAGGCACTGCCATCTAGTGTGGAAAATCAATATCACAAAGGAAGAGGGAAAGAAAGAAAGAAAGAAAGATAAATAAATAAAGAAGGAATATTTGCAACCTGGCAGATACAATTCTGTCTGCTTCCTTCAAACATTTTCAACATGCACACAATACATTCCATATATATGTATATATATGTCCAGTTCTGGGCCCCTCAGTTTAGGAAGGAGGTTGACTTGCTGGAAGATGTCCAGAGAAGGGCAACAAAGTTGGTGAGGGGTTTGGAACACAAGCCCTGTGAGGAGAGGCTGAGGGAGCTGGGGTTGCTTAGCCTGGAGAAGAGGAGGCTCAGGGGTGACTTTATTACTCTCTACAACTACCTGAAGGGAGGTTGTAGACAGGCAGAAGTTGGTCTCTTCTCCAAGGCAGTCAGCACCAGAACAAGAGGACACAGACTCAGGCTATGCCATGAGAGGTTTAGGTTGGATGTTAGGAAGAAGTTCTATACAGAGGGAGTGATTGGCCATTGGAATGGGCTGCCCAAGGAGGTGGTGGAGTCACCATCATTGGAGGTGTTCAGGAGGAGACTTGATGGGGTGCTTGGTGCCATGGGCTAGTTGTTTAGGTGGTGTTGGATTGGTTGATGGGTTGGACGCGATGACCTTGAAGGTCTCTTCCAACCTGGTCTGGCCCATTCCATTCCATTCCATTCCATTCCATCCAGCTTAACATCAGCTACTCTACTTTATGAAAGCACACAGTCCCCTTCCCTTTGACAGGAAACCTCCTTGACTCAATAGCTTCCCTTAGATTGAACTGGTCTCAAGTCAGGCTCAGCAGAACCAAGCCTCAGCAGCCTCATTTGAAGCAAGTCTGGGAAACTAAAAATGAAATTCTGCAGTATTTAATGGCAGGAATCCCTTGGTAGAGAAGAACTTTTTTCTTAATTACAACCTATTTTATTGCAAATTTACAATTCCAACACACAGAGCTGTTGGAGTGAGCCCAGAGGAGGCCACAAAGGCGATGCAAGGGCTGGAATATCTCTGCTCTAAGGATAGCTTGAAGTTTTCTGTACAATATCATCCAGGTACAGGATGTGAAATTAAAATATTACTGCTAATAAAATGCCTTTTGCTCTATATTTGCTTTCTAAATGTGCTATGGCTGCCACTTTGCTGCTGATTTTCTCCTTTGCTGTAAATACACCAGTTCTGGTGTCCCCATCACAAGGACACAGAGCTGCTGGAGTGAGTTCAGAGGAGGGCCACAAAGATGATCCAAGGGCTCAACATCTCTGCTATGAGGATAGGCTGAGGGAGCTGGGGTTGTTCAGCCTGGAGAAGGCTCTGGTGGGACCTTGCAGCTGCCTTCCTATACCTAAAAGGATGCTACAGGAAGGCTGGAGAGGGACTTTCCATAAGGGTGTCCAGAGACAGATCAAGGGGAAATGGTTTGAAGCTGAGGGAGAGTAGGTTCAGACTGGATCTTAGGAAGAAGTTCTTCAGTATGAGGGTGGTGAGACTCTGGGAGAGGTTCCCAGGGAGGTTTTGGCTGCCTCCTCCCTGAGGGTGGTCAAGATCAGGTTGGATGAGGCCTTGAGCAGCCAAGTCTAGGTGAGGCATCCCTGCCCCTGGTGGGGAGGTTGGAGTAGATGACCTCTGAGGTCCCTTCCAGCCTAAGCTGCTCTGTGATTCTGTGATGTTAATTCTCACTGTATGGGAAGTACTGCAAGAACAGTCTGCAGGAAAAAAGTGGAAACTTTAGAGTTTTGCCTCTGTATCTGGCCTAGCTGAGGATGTTCTCCTGTCTTCCAAGAGCATTCCTGTCCATACAGCCCCAAGCTTTCCGCTGGTTTGTGCCCTGTGCAATTACCTACAACTGCTCAACGGACCTGACCTATTTTTGCTTGGTCTAACTTGTTAATGTGGAAGTTAAGTACACATGAGATGAGCCAATGGAGGATATGATAACCTTACAAAGCTTACAGAGCTGTCACAAAGACCAATACATGAACACCTTTATGTTATTTATTCCTACAACTTGTTGTAACACCACCATGCTACTCAAGCCTCCCCACAACTTGTTGTAGCATCCATAATACCACTGTGCTCCTCAGGGGTACCCAACACTGCAGTCTGCCCCTTCCCAGAACTATAGAAAAGCAGTGTTATATCATAGTATCATAGTATCAGTCAGGGTTGGAAGGGACCACAAGGATCATCTAGTTCCAACCCCCCTGCCATGGGCAGGGACACCCCACACTAGATCAGGCTGGCCAGAGCCTCAGCCAGCCTGGGCTTAAACACCTCCAGGGACGGGGCCTCAACCACCTCCCTGGACAACCCATTCCAGGGCTTCACCACTCTCATGGTGAAGAACCTCCTCCTCACATCCAGCCTGAATCTCCCCACCTCCAGCTTCATTCCATTCCCCCTAGTCCTATCACTACCTGAGGTCCTGAGCAGTCCCTCCCCAGCCTTCCTGTAGGCCCCCTTCAGATACTGGAAGGCCACAATTAGGTCACCTCAGAGCCTTCTCTTCTATATACTTAGTTGGTGCAGATATTCCCTATCATCCTCATCACAACAAACCCCTGTTCCAAGTGCAGGCTGTATTAATGACTCTGGAAGTCCACACAGAATTCTGCAGCCTGATAAAAATGTGGTCCTCTATTTTTTATGCTCTCAAATAATTCTGGAGACTAAGACAGCAACAAGAAAAAAATAGCTTGATGTGGCAGTGAGGCTCCCTTCCTCTCCAGCAAGGATGGGAACATCACAATCTTACAAGGGAGAAATATGAGGAGGGGAAAAAAATCCTCTTCAAAAATTATAACTCAGAAAGGAGGATGTACAAAAAGCAAGGGCTACTTTAGTATAATCTTCTTCACTTGGTAACATAATTCTTATGTATTTGATGTAGGATTTAGCACCACATAAAATGATTACTAAAGCAGTATTTGTGTTTTGGTAACTGTATGTACCCCTGGATCTTCACATATCAGTTTTGAGTCACTGAACCGAATCAAAAGACATCAAGAAGCTTTGAATTGAGATCTGGTAGAAGAGCTCTGTAGAGTGACCTTGCCAGGCTGGACAGATGGGCAGAGTCCAACAAGATGATATTTAACACATCCAAGTGCTGGGTGCAGCACATTGGCCACAACAACCCCATGCAGTGCTACAGGCTGGGGCCAGAGGGGCTGGAAAGCAGCCAGGCAGAAAGGGACCTGGGGGTAATGGTTGACAGTAGGCTGAACGTGAGCCAGCAGTGTGCCCAGGTGGCCAAGAAGGCCAATGGCATCCTGGCCTGTATCAGGAATAGTGTGGCCAGCAGGAGCAGGGAGGTCATTCTGCCCTGTACTCAGTACTGGTCAGGCCACACCTTGAGTCCTGTGTCCAGTTCTGTGCCCCTCAGTTTAGGAAAGAGGTTGAGGTGCTGGAAGGTGTCCAGAGAAGGGCAACAAAACTGGGGAGGGGTTTGGATCACAGCCCTGTGAGGGGAGGCTGAGGGAGCTGGGGTTGCTTAGCCTGGAGAAGAGGAGGCTCAGGGGTGACCTTATTGCTCTCTACAACTACCTGAAGGGAGGTTGTAGCCAGGTGGGGGTTGGTCTCTTCCCCCAGGCAACCAGCAACAGAACAAGAAGACATAGTCTCAAGCTGTGCCAGGGGAAGTTTAGGCTCAAGGTGAGGAGAAAGTTCTTCCCAGAAAGAGAGACTGACCATTGGAATGTGCTGCCCAGGGAGGTGGTGGAGTCACCATCCCTGGGGGTGTTCAAAAAAGGATTGGATGTGGCACTTGAAGCCATGGTTTAGTTATCCTGAGGTGTTAGGTATTAAGTAATAGGTTGGACTTGATGATCTCTGAGGTCTTTTCCAGCCTGGTTGAGTCTATGATTCTATGATACTGTGCTGCAAAATGACTGATATAGCTCCAAGACTGGTCTACAAATAGGGGTAGAAAACAAGCCCTGAAAAGACAGTGAAAACAGTAGTAGTACAGCAGGTCCTGGGCTCCTGATTCACATGATCACACAGGAATTTCGGTCACAAGTTATGAGAGCAATTATCTGACCCTCTAAATTGTGCAGAAAAGCTTGTAACTCATAACACAGACTTAAGCAGATTTAAGAGACCAATTAAAGTCTGGAGAAGAGCCTGAAGTGATGAGGCTGAGAGGGACTAAGCTTCATGATCCAGTGCTTCTAGGTCATGACACCAGCTTAGGAGAAGAAGGGATGTGCTGAAACCCTGTGGCTATTGCTCCTCAGGAACCCTTCCTCCGCTTTCTGGGGAATTCATCTCCACCATTCTCCCAGCAGCAAAATACAGTGAAGCCACAGGGGTTTGGACACAGTATCACAGGAGTTTTTTTAACATGTTTAATGTGGATGTAAAGGAACAGATTAGTTAACATCATCAACATACCAAAACATCATCTGGAATACTCTGTCCAGCTCTGGGCCCCTCAGTTCACAAAGGACCTCAGAAAACTGCTTGAAAGAGTCCAGAACAGAGCCACAAAGATGCTGAAGGGAACGGAACATCTCCCTTATGAGGAGAGCCTGAGGGAACTGGGGCTCTTTAGCCTGGAGGAGAGGAGACTGAGAGCTGACCTCATTCATGTTTGTAAAGATGTGAAGGGTTAAGTGTCAGGAGGACAGAGCCAGGCTCTGCTCAGGGAGGTTCAATGATAGGACAAGGAACAATGGGTGCAAATTGGAACACAGGAGGTTCTGCATCAACATCAGGAGAAACCATTTCACTCTGAGGGTGACAAAACAATGCAGCAGGCTGACCAGAGAGGTTATGGAGTCTCCTTCTCTGGAGACATTCAAAACCTGCCTGGATGTGTTCCTGTGTGACCTACTCTAGGTGATCCTGCTCCAGCAGGGGGGGTTAGACTGGATTATCTTTCAAGGTCCCTTCCAATCCCTAACACTCTGTGATTCTCTGATCAAGACTTTCTCTAGGTGGATGTAGTTAAGCTCCTAACAAGGGTACCCAGTATAAATCTGCCCAGCCCCTGCATCACTGTGAATGCTGATGGAAATGCACAAAGCATTCCCTGCCCAGAAGGATAACTTCAGAGAAGACAACATACTACCAGGCATAACTGACAGAGTGTCAGTGTTTTGACAACCTACAACTGACAGAAGGCCTATCTCAAGATCTTTTTATTATGCTTCTTCTCCATGCCTATGCATGTACATCTACCTATTAGGTGTCAATCAAGCAATACTTCTGGTTTAGTTTGTGGGCATAGGAGAGGTTTTATCAGCAAAAGGGGTCTCCAGACACATCACTTCAGCAAAGCAAGGTGGGACAAGGAAGAGCTACACCCAGTCTTTGTTGTATAATCTTAGTGTCCTGTGTTCCTTTACATTTCAAGAAGAAAAAAAATAAGCCTATATTGCTTAAATATCCTAACAACTAACTATCTGAATTTTAGGCTATACATTCATTTCAGCAATGCATTGCTAAAAAGCAATTTGGTATTGTTCATGTCTGCCTTATGAGTTATTTGGTTTTTCCTTTGCCAGGCTACAAAAATAAATAAATAAATAAATAAATACAACAACAACAACAACAAAAAACAACCCAGCCCTGTTCAGCATTGTTACAGTTGCTACAGAAATTGATTCAAGCTATGCTAGGGGGGAAAAAATGCTGAAGCTGAAAAACTCCAGCAAAACAAAAACCTGTCACATTAAAGGAGCTCAGTACTGAGAAGATAAAAAATACCCAAATTAAGACAACTCCAAGGAACCCAAGATGGTTTGTCACTTTTATGAGACTTACAGAGGCAGAATCTACCTAAAGAAGGACAGGAAAAATGGTGAAGAGGTTTTGAAACACTCATCACTTGGTAATTCAATGAGATTTTGCTCTTCAGGTAACCACAGTGCTATCTGGTGTCAAACGTTGAGCGTTCCTCCAGGCTCTTTCTTAACTGTGGCCAACTCAACATGAACAGGACAGGACAGGACAGGACAGGACAGGATAGAATAGAATAGAATAGAATAGAATAGAATAGAATAGAATAGAATAGAATAGAATAGAATAGAATAGAATAGAATAGAATAGAATTAACCAGATTGGAAAAGACTTTCAAGATCATCAATTCCAACCTGTCACCCAACACCATCTCATCAACTAAACCATGGCACCAAGCACCCCATCCAGTCTCCTCCCAAACACCTCCAGTGGTGGTGACTCCACCACCTCCCTGGGCAGCACATTCCAATGGCCAATCTCTCTTTCTGGGAAGAACTTCTTCCTAACATCCAGCCTAAACCTCCCCTGGCACAGCTTGACACTGTGTCCTCTTGTTCTGGTGCTGCTTGCCTGGGAGAAGAGACCAGCCCCGACCTGGTTACAACGTCCCTTCAGGTAGCTATAGACAGCAATGAGGTCTCCCCTGAGCCTCCTCTTCTCCAGGCTAAACAACCCCAGCTCCCTCAGCCTCTCCTCACAGGGCTGTGCTCCAAACCCCTCCCCAGCTTTGTTGCCCTTCTCTGGACACCTTCCAGCAACTCAACATCTTTCCTAAAGTCCGGGGCCCAGAACTGGACACAGGACTCAAGGTGTGGTCTAAGCAGTGCTGAGTACAGGAGCAGAATGACTTCCCTGCTCCTGCTGGCCACACTACTCCTGATGCAGGCCAGGACACCATTGGCCTTCTTGGCCGCCTGGGCACACTGCAGGCTCATGTTCAGCCTACTGTCAACCAGCACCCCCAGGTCCCTCTCTGCCTGGCTGCTCTCCAGCCACTCTGACCCCAGCCTGTAGCACTGCATGGGGTTGTTGTGGCCAATGTGTAGAACCTGGCACTTAGATGTGTTAAATTTGGGCCAGAAAATCCTGTAAGAAGCCTGCAAAATTCAATTCTTCCAGATTATCATTTATTTATAACAGGTGCTTCCCACCCACCCCCATATTTTGCAGCTAAATGTAAAGAATATTTAGATCAATTGTATTAAATTGGACATTGAATGGTTGCAGAAATATTGCCACTTAATAAGTACTAGTGTGGTAAAATTCTTCTTGCCTCACTGGTGTCTTTGATCAAGAGCCCTGCAATAAAAATAACTCACAGAGCCATTTCTTTTGCATTTGCTGTTACAAAAAGTTCATGCAAGTGTGAAAAACATCACCCTGAATCACTGTTCTGGTATTCTGACATCCTGAAGCAGACCTCTGCACATGGACAGCGGTCCTTGGATGGGGCAGCTCTTGGCTTATTTGCTGGCATCTACAGAACACAGATATGGCCACCACAATGCCAGGCCACAGAGAGATGCCTCCAGACTGTACTGGCCCTGACAGACCTCCTGGCAGCATCCCAACCCTGCCCAGGACCCCATTTCAGCACCTCAGGGATGGCAGTCCCATCTCCTCATATAGTCATGCCCTGGTCTCGCCAAGCCAAAAGCACCCTGAGGCCCCTACACGGTTTTGGCAAGGGTGGACAACGTTCAGTCTTCCTTCTAAGTTTGTGCTGTAGCCCTCAACTGAGAAAAGCAAAAGCATGGATTTGCCACAGGCTGCAGAGCTTTTATTCATCACATCCACAGCAATGGGATTTAGGAAGGAAGCACTGCCAGAAGCCCGTCAGCGGGGACTCGATTAGACAGACAGCGTTTAACCTAATCTCCTCTACCAGGAGCATCTCCTTCTTCCTGTAATTAAATGTGATCACAGATGCAATTATTTAGGGGCATAATTCCACCAATTTAGACACCAAACTACTTCAGCTGCAGGTGGAAGAGGTAAACAGTGAAAGGGCAGGAATGAAAATGTAAGTGTTGCTATGACTGGAGGCAAGATCACCAGGCAGACAAAAGTCATAGGAAGACAGAAAGTTGGCAAGTTAGGAGGTCCAGTTCCCAAAATTTCAGTAGTGCTCAAAATATCACATAATAAATCACCAAAACATTTCTGAGAAGTCTGTCCCTTCTGCCCTGAGGAATTATTCTGACACCAAAGGATATCACTATTCTGTTGGGGATTGGACTCGATGACCTCTGGAGGTCCCTTCCAACCCTTACCATTCCATGATCCTATGACAGAAGTGTTCAGTAACACCCAAAGCTAATCAAAAGGTCCTCCTCATGCAAGTAATAATTCCCCAGTAAACCTTTTGCCACCAGACACCACTCTACTCCAGATATTTATTGAGAAGCAAAAGCACATGCTTTGTCTGGCTCTTGCTGTAAGATTTAGCAACTGTTAAGATCCATTTATTTCACTCCCAGAAACAAACCAACAGCAGGAAGAAATCTCTCAGGCAAAAGAAAGTGATCAGGAGCCTGTTTGCTAGCTATGTCAATGCTAAAAGAGGTAAAGATGCACAGTCTGAGGTGGAATTGCTAACAGGAAAACAAAATGAAGTCTACAAGTAATGGGAAAGTAAAATTCACACAAAATTCCAAGCAGGATTGCAAATTGCAGTGATCTCAGTTACATTCCTTATGTAATTTTGGTTTACTCTTTTTAATGTGATAAAGCTTATCTACACATGCAGTTGCTGACAGTTCCTGCTCTGAAGAATCATAGAATTGTTAGGGTTGGAAGAGACCTCAGGGATCATCTAGTTGCAACCCCCCTGCCATGGGCAGGTACCCCTCACACTAGATGAGGTTGCCTAGAGCCACATCCAGCCTGGCCTTAAAAAGAAGGGGTAGTTCAGATGGGTAAGTCATTCAGGAAGGCAGGTCTGGGATATGACACCAAAATTTAAGAGGAGAGAAGAGACACAAACTTACTTAAGCAATACCATTCTGTCTTGCTGGGCCCCTCAGTTTAGGAAAGATGTTGAGCTGCTGGAACGTGTCCAGAGGACGACAACAAAGCTAGGGAGGGGTTTGGAGCACAAACCCTATGAGGAGAGGCTGAGGGAGCTGGGGTTGCTTAGCCTGGAGAAGAGGAGGCTCAGGGGAGACCTCATTGCTCTCTACAACTACCTGAAGGGAGGTTGTAGCCACATGGGGGCTGGTCTTTTCTCCCAGGCCACCAGCACCAGAACAAGAGGACACAGTCTCAAGCTGCACCAGGGGAAGTCTAGGCTGGATGTTAGGAAGAAGTTCTTCCCAGCAAGAGAGATTGGCCATTGGAATGTGCTGCCCAGGGAGGTGGTGGAGTCACCATCACTGGAGGTGTTTAGGAAGAGACTGAATGGGGTGCTTGGTGCCATGGTTTAGTTGATTGGAAAGTGTTGGATGTTAGGTTGGACTCTGATCTCAAAGGTCTCTTCCAACCTGGTTAATTCTATTCTATTAACAGCTGAATTACTTTGTTCTTTTTCTTTCCCTCCTGAAGTCCACATAGCTTCAGCAGTATTGATCCCCCTTCTATAAAGCTGTATTTGGGTTTATTTAGAAGGACAGAATGAGTGATATTTATATCCCCCCAAACACTGGGAAGAGACAAAAATAGGTGGAAAAAGGCAAGAGTAGCCATGCATCTGCTTTGTTTCACATCAGCTCAAAAGCCACAGCAGGCATTAACAACAGAAATAGTAACAGCTGTCTGGAGAGAACAATGCTGAGAAGTGACTGCCTATAAATGGGTGACTGTGAGAAGAAAGGGAAAGAAAATGTGTTTGTTAAGAAACACCAGCAAAAGCTTGTTTAGTTTTAGCCCTTCTCCACTGTATTATCTACACATTACACTGATTAAACTGTTGGCACTCTACTGTCTCACTTTATCTGCCTTCTGACCCTTGTGTAGCTGATTTTCATCAGCAAGCAACTTGGATTAAGAAGCAGAAGTGAGAGAACACTTCTGCATACACAACATACACATTGGAATGGAATGGAATGGAATGGAATGGAATGGAATGGAATGGAATGGAATGGAGTGGAGTGGAGTGGAGTGGAGTGGAGTGGAGTGGAATGGAATGGAATGGAATGGAATGGAATGGAATGGAATGGAATGGAATGGAATGGAATGGAATGGAATGGAATGGAATAGACCAGGTTGGAAAGTACCTTTGACATCATCAAGTCCAACCTATCACCCAACACCATGTAATCAGCTAAACCAACTAAAACCAAAACTAAACTAAGTGCTTAGAACTAGGCCTATAACCTAAGAGTATCTACAGAAACAAAAAAGCATTGCTGTCCATCATTCCATCTCTCCTATGAGGAGAGACTGAGGGAGCTGGGGTTGCTTATCCTGGAGAAGAGGAGACTCAGGGGTGACCTTATTGCTCTCTACAACTACCTTAAAGGAGGTTGTAGACAGGCAGAGGTTGGTCTCTTCTCCCAGGCAACCAGTACCAGAACAAGAGGACACAGTCTCAGGCTGCACCAGGGGAGGTTCAGGCTGGAGGTCAGGATGAAGTTTTACACAGAGAGAGTGATTGGCCATTGGAATGTGCTGCCTGGGGAGGTGGTGGAGTCGCCATCACTGGAGGTGTTCAGGAGGAGACTTGGCAGGGTGTTTGGTTGCATGGGTTAGTTGATTAGGTGGTGTTGGATGATAGGTTGGACACGATGATCTTGAAGGTCTCTTCCAACCTGGTTTATTCTATTCTATTCTATTTTGGGCCTTTCTTCCTCCTCCTGTTAAACATCGAGAGCTTCACAAATACCCCAGGCATAAATGAAGGACTCAAAGGCCTTTGGAATGTTAGTACACTTTTAATGACTTCCATGGGAGACACTGACATAGTTGTAATCCTTACAAGAACCTCTACACATCTACCTGCAACAGAATATAAACCAATTTCACTATTAGCTTAACTTGCAGGAGACTGTTTACAACAGAATGTGGCAAGAGTCCCTGGGCACCAACTCCTGTCTCTCTGGGAGTATTTGTTAATACCACTAAAGGGTAACTCCCACTAAGGATGAAAGAGAAAACTGCAAATGCATCTGAAGGTGATTGTTATTTATTTGCTTACAGAAAAGGCACCAACTGATTTCACTTCTGAATTGTGCTTGTCTGCTAAGGCAAAGATAAAGTCTCTCTATGTAGTAAGTGTAATAAACTGAACATATGCTAAGTGAAGACTGGAAATGCTTAGTTTCATTAATAGAAGGTAATGATGGTGATGATGTGTCTCTTCAGTTTTTCAGCCCACTCCCTTCTCCCCCTGAAGAGCCGCGCAGCAATAGCTGCTTCAATGCGTTAGTGACTGCTGCTCTTGCACTTGTGATTGAGTTATTCATAGTACTCTTTTTTCTTAAGTGTGGTAACATTGCCTTCAAAATGAAGTATTACTGTTTTTTTTTATTGTCTAAGCCACTCCAGTTTCCTTTGTTTACTAAGTGCATGTCGTTGGAAGAGAGAAGAGCTCAGGCACAGGGTACAGGACTCAAGCAGTACAAAGCAAACCTGACTCTGCACATAGCCCAGAGGAGGTGGCAGCCACCCGGAGGCAGTGGCAGTCTCCCCAGAGCCTCTGTTCCTGCATCTCCTTTCCCCAGAGACCCAGCCACAGGGTTCAGGCATATATAGGAAGCAGGGAAAAAGCAATGAAGTTTGAGAGATACTGGAGATAACCCTGAAATGTGTTCTACAAACTACAGATTAAACTTTTGGCCTTCAAGCATTCATTAGTCACTCAGTACAAAACTCTCTCACAGATTCACAGCTTGGTTTAGGTTGGAAGGGACCTTGAAGATCATCTAGTTCCAACCCCTCTGGCATTGGCAGGGATACCTTCCACTAGCCCACATTGCTCAAGGCCTCATCCAACCTGGCCTTGAACACTTCCAGTGAGGGGAGCCATGTAATTACACTCAGCTACTCATGACCTAAGCAAAGGAATAGAATGTATATATCCTCATTTATTTTTTCCAATCACTTTGCTATCTGCCATGACTAGAACACAGAGTTGTCCAACAAGTCCTCAGGAGAAATGGTGAAAGAGAAGTTTATGTGGTTGCTATAGAATTACAGACCAACAATGAATGTAGCTGCTGGTTGCTGATGCTCATGCTGTGAGTAACAAATGCAAGCCCAGCTAGGGCTTCTTCCTGTGGAACATAAAACTAGCTTTCTTCTCTGCTAGGCACCAAATTAAGTTTCAGACACTGGCCAAGACTAGAATAGGCTCCCCAATGTTTTGAGCCAGCTCCTCTCAGCTGGAAAATGTTGATGAAGGAATCATTGCACCAGCAGTAACTGAGAGCAGTGCTGATGTTGCTTATGGCCAGGCAGACCTCATAGGGCCAAAAATGGGTGAACACAGTTCCCTGCCTTTGAATCCTGTTTGGAGCAACTTAGGGAAAGCAAGTATCAAGATGGAGGTCATCCCAGCAAGAAGAAATAATGCTTGAATAAATGTTGCATTTATCTTATTTCTAGGAGCATGAAGCCCTCTTTAGCACCACTGGGATTCTTCCTGTGTGTGGTGAAATCCTGCAGGTTTTCTAGAGATATGGTGATGTAAATGGAGTGACACTTTGCAGCAAGATGCACTCTTCAATTGAAATATGTCTTCTGAAGCTAAACTGTCAAAATGCAACAAACATGACAAGCTTTGTTATCACCATCTGCTAAAATGCAACCAAAATGAAATGTCAGTAGTTTCTCTTAAGTGTCATGAAACTACAAAACATCACTGCTTACCTCCTGCCAGGATTATGTCTACCAGAAACAATTATGAAGCCAAACAATCCCTCCAGTAGGCTGAACTTCACTTCATATGAAAGACTAGCCCAAAAATATTTGCTGCTTCAGTCCCAAGGAAGTTCTCTCTTGCTGCTGTGAATGGGATTCGAGTGTCAGTTTCTGTTAGTCTCTGTATGATCAATCTCACTTGGGCCAAAGAAAAATAAGTCAAGAAATAGGTTCACTCAGTAATCCTGAATTTACATGAGGCAGATGCCACATATCCAATGGCCATTACTGGTTTAAAAGTAAATATTAACAATCTAGAAAGGGAACAGAATAGAATGGAGATTAGAATACAATAGAATAGAGAATAGAATAGAATAGAATAGAATAGAATAGAATAGAATAGAATAGAATAGAATAGAATAGAATAGAATAGAATAGAATAGAATGTCAATGGCATCCTGGACTGTATCAGAAATAGTGTGGCCAGCAGGAGCAGGGAGATCATTCTGCCCTGAACTCAGCACTGGTTAGGCTGCACCTTGAGTCCTGTGTCCAGTTCTGGGCTCCTCAGTTTAGGAAAGATGTTGAGTTGATGGAAGGTGTCCAGAGAAGGGCAACAAAGCTGGGGAGGGGTCTGGAGCACAGCCCTGTGAGGAGAGGCTGAGGGAGCTGGGGTTGCTTAGCCTGGAGAGGAGGAGGCTCAGGGGAGACCTTATTGCTGTCTACATCTCCCTGAAGGGAGGTTGTAGCCAGGTGGGGGTTGGTCTCTTCTCCCAGGCAAGCAGCACCAGAACAAGAGGACACAGTCTCAAGCTGTGCCAGGGGAGGTTTAGACTGGATGTTAGGAAGAAATTCTTCCCAGCAAGAGTGATTGCCCATTGGAATGTGCTGCCCAGGGAGGTGGTGGAGTCACCATCACTGGAGGTGTTTGGGAGGAGAGTGGATGAGGCACTTGGTGCCGTGGTTTAGCTGATGAGATGGTGTTGGGTGATAGGTTGCACTTGATCTTGATGGCCTTTTCAAACCTGATCTATTCTATTCTATTCCATTCCATTCCATTCCATTCCATTCCATTCCATTCCATTCCATTCCATTCCATTCTTTAAAGAACCCAAGACATTTTTCTTGCCAGGTTAGGATGTTAGCTGCTGTAGAGACTTCAGCTTTTTTTCAACAATTTCAGCAAGTCAAATAACCACCAGCAGCCTGTGAAGTGGAAAAGCCCTGCAGACACGACCTTAGCCAACTTAACTTTGTAAGAGACTTCTTACATGACTGCGGCAGTAATCCAAGCAGGAGACAGAAAAATCAGAGAGGAAATCCAGAGCGTGGCTGTGCAAGTCACTTCTGCACTGCAACCAGGATCTCTCTGGTTGCTGAGACAATGGAGGGCAAAGCTAAGCTGGCTGAGACCTACACCAGGCACCACAGCAGTGTCAAGGAGCCCAGAATCCCAGAGAGATGAGATGCATGCACATCACCTTACACACTTTCCTTCTTTGCCCATCTAGGTGTCTGGCTCACCAAAGATCTTGCTCTTAAACAGAGGACACTCCAAAACATGACCTATTACTTCAGGTCACTTTGTTCATGCCATGCTGATGTTCAGCTGTGCCAACAAGGCTTTCCTTTCTCCCCCTTCTCATGTCCACAGCATATTACTTTTGACGTCTGTGAGAGCTGCCTGAGCAATTTTTCATTTCTGGAGACCTGTGCTTAAATGTGGAGGAAAGAAGATAAGGTGAAAATTGATGAACTCACTCTCAGTGCACTCTTAGTGAATTTGTGTTCACCACACAAATTCTCATCACAGTATAACAAAAGTGGTATTTCACAGAATCCCAGAAGGGCTTAGGTTGGAAGGGACCTCAGTGATCATCTAGTCCAACCTCTTTGCCATGGGCGGGGGTGCCTCTCACCTAGAGTCAAGGCTTCATCCAACCTGGCCTTGAACACTCCCAGGGAGGGGGCAGCCACAACCTCCCTGGGAAACGCATTCCAGAGTCTCACCACCCTCATATTGAAGAACTTCTTTCTAAGATCCAGTCTAAACCTACTCTCCCTCAGTTTCAAACCATTCCCCCTTGTCCTGTCTCTAGACACCCTTATGAAAAGTCCCTCTCCAGCCTTCCTGTGGCATCGCTGCCATGGTTTAATTGATTAGGTGGGTTGGATTGGTTGATAGGTTGGATGCGATGATCTTGAAGGTCTCTTCCAACCTGGTCTGGTCTGGTCTGGTCTATCCTATCCTATCCTATCCTATCCTATCCTATCCTATCCTATCCTATCCTATCCTATCCTATCCTATCCTATCCTATTCCATTCCATTCCACTCCAGCCCATCCCAGCCCATCCCAGCCCATCCCTTCCCTTCCCTTTAGGTATTGTAAGGCAGATCTAAGGTCCTACCAGAGCCTTCTCATCTCCAGGCTGAACACCCCCAGCTCCCTCAGCCTATCCTTATAGCAGAGATGTTGAGCCCTTGGATCATCTTTGTGACCCTCCTCTGGACTCACTGCAGCAGCTCTGCAGCAGAACTGGTGTATTTACAGCAAAGGAGAAAACCAGCAGCGAAGTGGCAGCCATAGCACATTTAGAAAGCAAATATAGAGCAAAATGTATTTTATTAGCAATAATATTTTAATTTCAATTCCTGTACCTGGAATGATATTATACAGAAAACTTTTTGCACACACAAATTCTGCAGCCCTACAGCAGATAACAAGAAGCTCATGTTGATAATAAAGAAAAAAAACCTACAAAGATAATTTGCTCATCCTGCTGTGGAAAAGCAAACATTTTGCCTGCAACTCCTGTCATAAATCCTTGGAAATGGATGAAAGTGATCTGACACCAAAAAGCAGTTTTCCTGCAAAAAATACTACAGATCCAGCACAGTCAGCTTCTCCAACACCATCACTTTGTCCTCATGTAATCCACCAGAAGCACAAGTCAGGGATAATATCAAAGCCAGTGTGTTTCCATTCCCCAGCACCACAAATCACAGCTGTTTGCATCGAGCTGCTTATTGCTTATCTCATGTTGATCCAGGTATATAATATTCAGGATAGTTGAGTTTCTCTGTTAATCCATAACATTACACTGGCAACACTGCACTACAGTTCCTGCCCCCAGTTCCAAATACATAAGTGGTTCAACAGAACTTTAAAGTATTAGTTTAGGGTAATAGAAGACCACAAAACTTGATGCAAGGATTGAAAGGTGATCACAAATCACTGGGCAGAGTCTTGCAGGTCTATATTGACTCATAAGAAAAATAAAAGAAGGTTTCATAGAATCAACAAGGTTGGAATGGAATGGAATGGAATGGAATGGAATGGAATGGAATGGAATGGAATGGAATGGAATAGAATAGAATAGAATAGAATAGAATAGAATAGAATAGAATAGAATAGAATAGAATAGAATAGAATAGAATAGACCAGACCAGGTTGGAAAAGCCCTTCAAGATCATCGAGTCCAACCTATCACCCAACACCATCTAATCAACTAAACCCTGGCACCAAGCACCTCATCCAGTCTCCTCTTAAATACCTCCACTGATGGTGACTCCACCACCTCCCTGGGCAGCACATTCCAATGGCCAAGCTCTCTTGCTGGGAAGAATTTCTTCTTCCCATCCAACCTAAACTTCCCCTGGTGCAGCTTGAGACTGTGTCCTCTTGTTCTGGTGATGATTGCCTGGGAGACGAGACCAACCCCTACCTGGCAACAACCTCCCTTCAGGTAGTTGTAGACAGCAATGAGGTCTCCCCTGAACCTCCTCTTCTCCAGGCTAAGCAACCCCAGCTCCCTCAGTCTCTCCTCACAGGGCTGTGTTCCAAACCCCTCATCAACTTTGTTGCCCTTCTCAGGACACCTTCCAGCATCTCAACATCTTTCCTAAACTGAGGGGCCCAGAACTGGACATAGGACTCAAGGTGTGGCCTAACCAGTGCAGGGGCAGAATGACCTCCCTGCTCCTGCTGGCCACACTGTTCCTGTTTTCTTCTCCTTTTTTTTGCAAAGACACAGACAAATAAGGTTGGTTGGGTGCTGTTGTGGGCAGGTTGGGGGGGGGGTGGGGGGGGGGGGGACAGGGGAACGGCCTTGGTGGCGTGGTTTGAGTTTTGTGGGGTTCCAGGCTTAAGTGTTTTTCAAAACACAGTATCACAGTATAACTAAGGTTGGAAGAGACCTCGAGGATCATCGAGTCCAACCTGTTTCCTAAGAGTTAATTTCTTCCAACCAGTTATTCCCCACTGATGACAAAATTATTATCGCTTGCTTGTGACAACCTCCCCAGCAACCAACATAATGTTGGAATGCTGCCACCCTAAATTCCTGCACATCTCACCTGCTACAAGAAGTAAGGGAGAAGCAAACAGAAATTGTCATATGTCAAAAGAGAATGCATGTCAAAGTTGGGTTTGTTTTCTTCATTAAGTATTACCGCATTCTTCTCACAATAAACACGTCAGCTCAGCACTGAAAGCTCCCAGCTGAGCACCACGCTCTCAACACCCCTAAGTCAGATTGCATAGCAGATGTTAAATGTAAAATCCATTAAGACCAATTAGATTCCACAGAAGGAAAATAAAAAAATGGGAATAGAGTGCACAGGCAATCCTACCCAGGCCAACAATACACTGAGAGGTACACTGAGAGGTACAATGAGCCACCAAGAAAAAAAAGACATGCAGCTTCAAAAGGTAAATGGCACCCATTCCTCACATGGAGAGCAGGTAACAGGTGGTGGTATGATGCCTGCAGAAGCTACCCAAAGCAATGCCTCCTGGATTCTGGTCTCCTGTCTCTAGCTAGAATCATAGAATGATTTGTTAGGGTTGGAAGGAGTCTCAAGGATCATCTAGTTCCAACCCCCCTGCTATGGGCAGGGCAACCTCACACTAGATAAGTTTGCTCACAGCCACATCCAGCCTGGCCTCAAAAACCTCCAGGGATGAGGCTTCTCCCACCTCCCTGGGCAACCTGTGCCACTGTCTCACCACCCTTCGTGGTGAAGCAACTTTTGGGAAGTCCATGACCTACTAACACCAACAGGTAATTTATGAGAGATCCTCTGTGGCAGCTTGAAACTAGGAACAAGAGTTTGAGCCTCTTATTTAAACTGCATATGCACTTCGTGTCACATTAACTGACCCAAGTCATCCTCTCAGGCACCAAGGTGAGAGTTTCAATAACATGGATTTAATCTGCCAGCAAAAGAGGGGAATAAATAGCAGTTTGTGGTACATTCTGGCAGGGCCTTTTCACTACCAGGGTCTTTTCACTATCATGTAAAAACATACACCTTTTAAGGCCCGTTAAGAGACAGGATTTGTAATGGACATGGAGAACTGTGTCCATTTCAGAAGTAAGAGCCCCTTTCAGAGCTAAGATGCAGGTTAAATTCTGGCTGTGCAATAATGGTGTAGACAAATGAAGCTGTCACTGCATACAGGATAGCCTGCACGCCACTGGGGGCAAAGAACCAAATGGTTTTTAGTAGGGAATTGTGCATGCTAAGATGAAAAGTCAGTCTCTCCACTTGTCAGGACATGCTGCCAAAGTCTGAAGCATTATTTCCTAGTAAGCAGTTTCAAACAACCTCTGGTTCTTCAATTAGCCTTAGCCTGCAAGAACTAATCCTTCCCTGGATATTCAGCAATTCACAAATTAATTAAGTATTTATGTACTGTCTAAGGTGAATTTCATCTGCTGGAACATTTAAGAACACAGAGCAATTTCCACTTTTAAAAACAAGGCCATTGTGACTCAAAATGCTCACTGAAGTTTCAGAGATGCCAGAGAGAACCCTGAAATGTGTTCTACAAACTAAAGATTAAACTTTTGGCCTGGCCTTCAAGCATTCATTAGTCACTCTCAGTGCAAAACTCTCTCACAGATTCACAGCTTGGTTTAGGTTGGAAGGGACCTTGAAGATCATCTAGTTCCAACCCCTCTGGCATTGGCAGGGACACCTTCCACTAGCCCACGTTGCTCAAGGCCTCATCCAACCTGGCCTTGAACACTTCCAGCGAGGGGAGCTGTGTAATTACACTCAGCTACTCATGACCTAAGCAAAGGAGTAGAATGTATATATCCTCATTTATTTTTCCAATCACTTTGCTATCTGCCATGACTAGAACACAGAGTTGTCCAACAAGTCCTCAGGAGAAATGGTGAAAGAGAAGTTTATGTGGTTGCTATAGAAATGCAGACCTAGAATAGAATAGAATAGAATAGAATAGAATAGAATAGAATAGAATAGAATAGAATAGAATAGACCAGACCAGACCAGACCAGACCAGACCAGACCAGACCAGGTTGGAAGAGATGTTCAAGATGAACATAGCTGCTGGTTGCTGGTGCTCATGCTGTGAGTAACAAATGCAAGCCCAGCTAGAGCTTCTTCCTGTGGAACATAAAACTAGCTTTCTTCTTCACTAGGCACCAAATTAAGTTTCAGACACTGGCCAAGACTGGAATAGCCCCCCCCAAAGCTTTCTGTGTTGGTATTTTCATCTGTAAAGCACATTCCAGTGTTGGACATTCTTCATGAGAAAGCTTGAAATCAGCAACCTCCCAACCTGAACTGCATCCTTTCTGAGGTTCATGGGGACACATGGCAAGGAAAAGTGACTGCTCATTTCTTTATTATTAAGCTGTTTGTGAGTGAGGGAAGAATACAATCCTGGCTAATCACAGAATCACCAAGGTTGGAAGAGACCTCAAAGACCATCAAGTCCAACCTGTCACCACAGACCTCATGACTAAACCATGGCACCAAGTGCTATGTCCAGTCCCCTCTTGAATACCTCCAGGGATGGTGTGGCTGGAGAGCCTAGAGCCAGTAAACCCAACCACTCGTCTTCACCCCTACTGCAGATCACTAAGGCTTCCAAGGTTTGTTCTCCTCTCAATGGATTCCTGTGCAGCAGTCTGGCAAAGCAACAGCAAGCAGCACCCAAGCCATCAAGGGGATTTCATCATAACATCATTGTTTTATCAACAGTCTTTATCAATTGGACCTTTAAAACAGACAAAAAACCCTGAATCACCAAGGTTGGAAGAGACCTCAAAGATCATTGAGTCCAACCTGTCACCACAGACCTCATGACTAAACCATGGCTTCAAGTGCCACATCCAATCCCCTCTTGAACACGTCTAGGGATGGTCACTCCACCACCTCAACAACTCTCTCAGTGAAGAACTTTCTCCTTACCTTGAGCCTAAACCTCCCCTGGCACAGCTTGAGACTGTGTCCTCTTGTTCTGGTGCTGGTTGCTTGAGAGAAGAGACCAACTGCCTCCTGTCTACAACCACCCTTCAGGTAGTTGTAGACAGCAATGAGGTCTCCCCTGAGCCTCCTCTTCTTCAGGCTAAACAACCCCAGCTCCCTCAGCCTCTCCTCGTAGGGCTTGTGCTCGAGGCCTCTCCCCAGCCTTGTTGCCCTCTAGTCCTCTAGGAAAAAAAACAAACCAACCAACAAATCCACCACACTAAAACAGTACTCCGGGCATTGTTTTGCTTGTTTCTCTTTGTGTTTTGGTGATTTTCTTGAAGTTTTGTCTCCCTGTTGCTGTGTTTTGGAAATACCTCTCTGCCCATACAAAAACGTGTGAAACTGTCCAACACAAAAAGGTTGCTGACTGCATAACAAGCAGCCCAAACTAACATAAGCTTCCTTTCTTCCCCCTCACCCCCAACTTTTATCTCAACCTTTTTTTTTTTGCATTCAGAAGTTTAAAATAATAAAACCCCAAAATCACTCAAAAATAAGAAGGAAAAACTTTAAACTTTCAGTTAACTGTCCCCACTTCAGTTATTGTTTTACTTATCAAAACCTCATAAGCTGGAAAGCTAAAAGATGACAACAACAACAACAACAATAGCAACACAAATCACCCTGCAACAACATCCAGTTCATGCCTGGCATTATTCCACGTAAATCAGCAGTATTACACCAGGGATTAATTTGGAACACTGATCTGAATTAGAGCACTGCTCCATACAGCAACTTCATCATCACACACACACACACACGCAGAGTGAAGCAACCCCAAACGTTATGAGCATCGCAAATGCACACAGGTAACTCTGCACCTATAAATCTCTTCCTGAGCAAACACAACAGGCTCTTCTGTAGTCTTGGCAATAAGGAATTCCTGCTGCTTACAGCGTCAGCACGTTCATTTTGCTCAGAAGGAAGATTTAATAATCATGTGGAAATACCTGGTAAAAGTCCACCCAGAAGAATGCAAAGCTTCTTTACTGCGCCTCTACTACTCAGCTTGTACATCTCCTAATGAAATATGACCAGCAATAGGTTATGCAATGAATCTTCCAAAGCTGTTTTAATACAGTTTTGAGGACTGAATACTTGAGTCGGGGTGGTCACTGCCTATACAATACTACAGCAGTGCCAACTGTTAAATGTATTTCTCCTCTGAGCAGAAAACCATTCACATTTCCCTCCTCTATTAAATACCCTGCCAAGGTCCAGCTTTGCATGCAAAACAGGCTGCTTCTGTTCAGCTGCCCTACCGGTGAAGTTAGTTAGAGGCTGCATCTCCCACCTCGCCAGAGGGAAGCAGATGCTCTACCAAACCATCCCTCCAGCGTTCTGGGAGCGCGGGACCACACTGAGGCAGGAGAAGGAAGAAGTGAATGGAGAGCACCTCTGTCTTCCACAGGCTTACTCGACTCTCGGACACATCTGTCATGTTTAAGGCTACCTCTGCCCTTCCAAGACACATCTCTGCGACAGGCTGGTGCTTTCCAGCCAGCCAGCAGCGGTTCACTACCCCAAACCACTGCTCAGCCATTGCCCTACATGACACCACGTACTTTGCCAGATTGAAACTCATTCGTCATCGCTTCATTTGACTATTTGCGAGTGACCCGAAACCTTTTAGGACTACCCACAGCCAGCTATCAAAGTTGCTTAGGAACTATGTGCTGGCTACAGAGTATAATTTTTTTCCTTTTTGCCCTTTTTTCCCCCCACCGTAAAGCCAGACTCTTGCTCCGCTGGAAGTTGGGCTGTGCCCTCACTGCCCCTTCCCTGAAAGAGAAGACCATGCCCAGGCGCAGTGCGCTCACTTGGGAGGGAAACGCAGCGATAAAATATTAAAACCCTTCCTTGCTCGGGGCTCCATCGTTGCAATCTCTGCACCGGCTCGCTGCGGGGAAGAGCCGCAACCGCCCGCGGCGCAGCCAGCCCTGCGCCCGCAACCCCGTCCCAGCCAGCGGGGCTGGGAACCCCCGGCCGCGGCAGCCCCCTGGCTCCGGCATCGGCGTGATGTCCCCCTGGGAGACCCCAACACCGGGCAGGCGATATGGCAGACTCCGCACCTAAGGCTTGCTGAAAGGAGTTGGGGCAGCCCCCTGGCCGCGATACGGACGGGGCATTAGGCAACCCTGTCCTGCCTCGCCACCACCCCAATGCACAAAATCTGAACTGTGGCGGTGACAGCGCCGAAGAAGGGGGTAAAGGGAGCAACCCCAGTTTCTCTGGAGCTACACGTTGCTTTGGGACAGCGAGGTTTGGAGTGTGAGGGTACCGATGTAATTCTAACTGCCCCTCGCCCTGGGGGTGGCGACAGGGGGGCGGACAAGCACTTACTGAAGAAGATGTACTCGGTATAGCTGCTCCAGATCTTGTCGTCCCTGTACTGGTTGATGAAGGCGGCGGTGCCGGTGGAGTTGCAAGCCACCATGTGGAAGCCCGCCTCGGAAAGCCGGTCGAAAGCTTGCTCCAAATAGGTGAATTTGAGGTAGAAACGGGAGGTGTACTTCTCGGGGGGGCGGTCAGGATCGCGGCTCTCGTTGAGGGTCTCTCCGAAGACCTCCTTGGCCAGGGCGATCCTGCCGCACACCATGATGCGGGCGACGCGGCGGAACTTGGCGTCCGCCTGGTTGTCCCGCACCGTGGTATAGGAGCCGCGGTAGCCCACGGTGAGGAAACCCGAGCGCTTGTCCAGCGCCGACCGCTGCAGCCTGTCACTGCTGCCCTGCGAGTTGCTGTCTTCCAGGTCACTCTGGCAGCCCTCGTCGTTGAGCGAACTCTGCTTGGTGACCTTGGGCGAAAGCAGCTTCACTAGGTCGCCCAGCTGGAAGTACTCGGCCTCCCGCAGGAGCCGCTCCTTCTCGGGGAAGTGCTCGGGCAGCGCCAGTTGCTTGTCCCGCAGGTAATCCAGCACGTACCTGAAGAGGAAGCCGTCGCGGTCGATGAAGAAGCGCGCCCGGCTGTCCCTGGGCAGCTGGCGGGCCGCCGCCGGGCCGCCCCGGCACGGGGAGAACATGGTGGCCAGCGTGCTGTCCGGGACGCTGAGCAGAGTGGAGTGCCTCGTCACGTACACCTGGCCCCCCACGTTCAGCTCCACCACCTCGGGGAACGGCGACCCCGACGGTCCCGACACCATGTCGCTGATGGGCAGGATGCTGCCGCCCGCCTCCTTCAAAGCCATGGCTGAAAGCGGGCGGCCGCGAAGGAGGGTCTCCCTCCTAAAAAAGGCGGCCTCCCTCCCTCCCTCTCCTCCACCCACCCTACCCCTCCTTCTCCTTCTCCTCCTTCTCCTCCTCCTCCTCCTCCTCCTTCCCCGCACCGCCCGGCGCGCCCGGAAGCGCCTGGACGGAGCCGCTGCTTCCCGCTGCCCTCCGGCACGGCACGGCGCGGGCGGCACGGCCCCGAGGAGCGGCCCCGGCCCTCCTCTCGCTGCCCGGCCGCGGCACCTCCCTGCCCTGGCGCCCAGGGACGGGCTGAGCCGGAGACTGAGGTGGCCCTGGCCGATCCGAGCGCTGCCCCTGCCCGACTTCGGCCCGCGGCGGCGCTGGCCTCAGAGCCAAGCGGCCGCCCCAGCCGGCTGCCACTTGGCAAAGCGCTGCCGCGCTGCCAGGCTCGGCACAGGGAAGAGCCAAGCCCCTACCCCGGCTCCTCCCCTCGCCTCGGCTGGGTGGCTTTTTTGGTTCGCTTGGAATTCATTTATTTATTTATTTCCCTCCTTTAAAAACCTGACAGCCTCCTTCAAATCCCTCTGCCTCCCTTAGGCTATCGCTCCAGCCGGCACTTGATGTCCGTCTTTACAGAAGTAGCATCCGGCAGGATGCATATGACAGCTTCTCTCAGCATCTTCTCTAGATCCGCAAGCCTTTGCCACGAGGGAAGGAGGGAATTTAACTGAGGGCATAAAAGAAAGCAGTGTTCTGCTTTGTGCCAGTGGTTGTACGAATCTAATGGGCCCAGGTGGGACACAAATGCTGTATTTGATGTCCCGCTGCTTCACCGGGGCATGGCACGCTGGGATCTTGATTTTGAGAGACGCTTAGCATGCTGTCTAGCTTTGACAATGGAACTGGGGTGATTCAGAGCAGAAAAGAAAGTCAGCTGCCGTTAGAATTCAGATGCCCGACACAGATTTCCATTTGGAACACGTTAGCCGTTGGATTCTTGGCTGTGAAGCAACTAAATTGGCACTCTGTAAGTCATAATATTTTTTGGGGGCGTGGGGGAGGGGGGGGAGGGGTGTTAATTGTTATTTATTTGCTTTTGAGCTGGAGCCACGACTCACCTGCATCCTGATTTCTGATGCATGTACTTTCAGGCTGTGCTGCTGGAATGCTTTAGAGCACAGACCTGTGCCCATGTGTTGGATGAGAGAGGCACGACTGCTCTTGCCAGTAAAAACCGAGACCCAACCTGACTGCATTTCTCTGACTAGCAGTGACAGATCTAAGAGTGATTCTCTTGTTCTGCATAGAAATACTTCAGATTTGTTTGGGTTTTTTATAATCCTGTATAAGTTAAGGTTTGAATCCTTCATTGTGCTCCATAGAGGCAGGAACCCAACTTGTTCTTCATTTAAACGGAGGGCCACATCAGGCCTCGGCATCATGAGTTTGCAGGGGGATACAGTTGCAGTTGGTTACCCTCTCACTAGTGTGCAGTGATAAAGACCACCATGCTTGGTTGTGTTCTTTACACTACTTGTCTAGGCATCTCTCTTTTAAAGCAGCAGATCACAGAATCATAGAGTCACCCGGGTTGGAAGGGATCTCTGAACATCATCTAGTCCAACCCCAGAGTCACAGAATCACCAAGGTTGGAAGAGACATCAAAGATCATCAAGTTCACCCCCCTGCAGTGAGTAGGGACATCCTCAAATAGATCTCTACAACACTTTATTCCACCTATCTTCAACTCTTTCAAGGTAGAATAAATCAGGCTCTGGTGCTACCTTCCTCCCTTCGTTCATCATAGACAGAACCTAGAGGTATGCTTAGAGACACCTCCTAGATTTTACAGGGCAGATGCTGCACCAGGGGAGGTTTAGGTTGGATGTTAGGAAATACAGAGAGAGTGATTGCCCATTGGAATGGGCTGCCTGGGGAGGTGGTGGAGTCGCTGTCATTGGACGTTTTCAGGAGGAGACTTGATGGGGTGCTTGGTGCCATGGGTTAGTTGTTTAGGTGGGTTGGATTGGTTGATGGGTTGGATACGATGATCTTGAAGGTCTCTTCCAACCTGGTCTCGTCTCGTCTCTTCTCTTCTCTTCTCTTCTCTTCTCTTCTCTTCTCTTCTCTTCTCTTCTCTTCTCTTCTCTTCTCTTCTCTTCTCTTCTCTTCTCTTCTCTTCTCTTCTCTTCTCTTCTCTTCTCTTCTCTTCTCTTCTCTTCTCTTCTCTTCTCTTCTCTTCTCTTCTCTTCTCTTCTCTTCTTCTCTTCTATTATGTTCTGTTCTATTTGAGGCACAGCCACAAGCCACCCTTTGGGTGTGGAATGTTGGAAAGGTTGATCAAAGACTCCTAGAAAACTAGGTGGGTTATGCTTCAAACATGAGAGTTATGTGGGAGTGGGAGGGCTTGTGACAGAGAACAAATGTGCAGGAAAGATTTCTGCAGTGCCCTTTTTGACTACTTACTGAAATGGACTGATAGTTATGAAAATGAGGATAAGTGTAAGAAACTAAGGAAAATTCTCTCTCTTTCCTCGGTTATTGTGTTTGAAATGCTCTTAGAGAGCAGGGGAAAAAATCATATAAACTGCTGGGAAAGAAGCAAGCAGGGTATTGTTGTTTATTGACCGTTTTGTCATGTGTTTCTCTCGCTTCAGATCCTTCAGAGATGGGAAGACACCGTTTTCTTGTCTTATTCTTGCCTGGAGGGGAAATTGTTTCTCCTGTGGACCTTGTTGAAATGTTTCTGCTTATTTCTTTCTTGGAAGACAGTTCTCATGCCCATCTTCCTCTGTGTACTATGCAACAATATTTGGCCACATCTGAGACAACCCATGCCAGGGCAGTGCATGGCTGTGATACTTCAGCACCTCACCGGTGAACAGCGCTGAGCTCCTGCCGTACCCTGCGTGGTGCCATTAGCAAGGGGACAGTCGCATTTCTTCCTCATTTCCAGCAGCCTGTGGCTGCAGCAGAGCTGTATCTTAAACCTTCTCTCTAGTGACTCGTGTTTGTAAGGATTTGTACTCTAAGGATATGTAGCGTGACAAATGTTAGAGTGAGATCATTTACCACACAGGACTGCCCAAGTTTGGCAGGTTGCATAAAATAAATGTTAACATATTACTCAGGGAAAGAAGAAATTTCTTCTCAGAATTATCAGGGAAAGAAGGGAGAATCAGTGCTTCATTCCTTCTAGGCTCAAGGGCCATTGCCTGAAGCACTCAAAAAACACCAAATGGTTAAGGTCACTTCTTCATTAAGCTCCTGTAGACTGCCCATTATCTGGCCAGCTCATGGTTTCCCCTGTGTGTAAGTATCTGCTAAGCCTGACAATGGCTTTGTTTAGGTTGATGAAAACAGCTCATATAAACTTCAAAAGTATTTTTACATGAGAGCAGGCAGAGAGAAGATATTTGTGCTCTGTGGAGTAGGAAGCATCTTGTTACACTCTTAGATTGCATCCTGCGGTGCCATTTGAGTGAAGTCTAAGGCCAGCACAATGGAAACAAGTAGGTCTTGTAAATACATAAGTGAATATCATTAAGCTTCTAATACCTGAGGGTTCCTGATGCTTAAAGCAGAGAAACAAAGGGCAGGTGAAATTCTGATGTGATCTGCTTCCTGGGAGTGTTTTCACAGAATCACCAAATTATTGAGGCTGGTAAAGGCCTCTGAGATAGTATCATAGGATCAGTCAGGGTTGGAAGGGACCACAAGGATCACCTAGTTCCAACCCCCCTGCCATGGGCAGGGACACCCCACACTAGATCAGGCTGGCCAGAGCCTCATCCAGCCTGGTTTTAAACACAGTATCACAGTATCACAGTATCACTAAGGCTGGAAGAGACCTCGAGGATCACCGAGTCCAACCTGTCACCACAGACCTCATGACTAGACCATGGCACCAAGTGCCACGTTCAATCTCCTCTTGAACACCTCCAGGGATGGGGCCTCAGCCACCTCCCTGGACAACCCATTCCAAGGCTTCACCACTCTCATGGTGAAGAACTTCCTCCTCACATCCAGCCTGAATCTTCCCACCTCCAGCTTCATTCTGTTCCCCCTATTCCTATCACTACCTGAAGTCCTATCACTAGCTGAATCAAGATCATCAAGTCCAGCCTGTGGCCTAACACCATGACATCAAGTGCCACATCCAATCTTTTCTTAAAGACTTCCAGTCATGGTGGCTCCACCACCTCCCTGGGCAGCACATCCCAGTGCCTTTTGAGATAAGGCTAAATATTTCACAGGAGGGAGAAATTATCTGGAAGATTCCCTTAGGCAGGCACACTGGTGCAAGCAGCAGGCAGCATCACCCCCTTGGAAAGCAGCCTAGAGGGCCACAGGCAGGACGTGTTCCTGAGCAGGGAAACTTCTCACTGTATTCCTTACTGCCCTGGAGGTAGCTCAGTGTGCTGGTTTGCCCAGGCCATATGATAAATCTAGAATTATTTGAGAGGATCCTGCTGAGAGAGGGGAAAAGCACAGCAAGGAGGGTCAGGAAGATCACCCAGACCACATCATGTAGATCAACCAGGTCACCCTTATGAAAAATTCATGCAGATGAAAGTACTCATTTACTGCTGCTCCAGACTGCCCAATTCTGAAATGGAAATGAGGATATCAGGAATTAATACATTTCCTTAGCTTCCTGCTCAGTCAGGTTTGGAACTGACATACCCAGCCAAAAAAAAAAAAACAAACAAGAAAGGTAACTTTTTTTCATTTTCAAAATGTTTCACTAATCTCCTGTGAAATTACACTCGGTAAAAGCTGCTCAATGAAACAGTTATGTTTTCTGAGAAGGAGAGAGGTGGAAGTGAGCATTTCCTTCACAATTGTTCTTTTTTCTTTATTTTTTTAATTAAATATATGTTCACTAAAGCAATCCAATGTGATTCAGAATGCAGAATATAACCAGGTTGGAAAAGAACTTTGAGATCATCAAGTCCAACCTACAACCCAACACCATTTAATCAGCTAAACCATGGCACCAAACACCCCATCCAGGCTCTTCCTAAACACCTCCAGCGATGGTGATTCCACCACCTCCCTGGGCAGCACATTCCAATGGCCAATTACTGTTTCTGGGAAGAACTTCTTCCTAACATCCAGCCTAAACCTTCCCTGGTGCTGCTTGAGACTGTGGCCTTTTGTTCTGGTGCTGCATGCCTGGGAGAAGAGACCAACCCCCACCTGGCTACAACCTCCCTTCAGGTAGTTGGACACAGCAAGAAGGTCTCCCCTGAGCCTCCTCTTCTCCAGGCTAAGCAACCCCAGCTCCCTCAGCCTCTCCTCACAGTGCTGTGCTCCAAACCCCTCCCCAGCTTTGTTGCCCTTCTCTGGACACCTTCCAGCAACTCAACATCTTTCCTAAACTGAGGGGCCCAGAATTGGACGCAGGACTCAAGGTGTGGCCTAACCACTGCTGAGTACAGGGCAGAATGACTTCCTTGCTCCTGCTGGCCACACTATTCCTAATGCAGGCCAGGATGCCATTGGCCTTCTTGGCCACCTGGGCACACTGCAGGCTCATGTTCAGCCTACTATCAACCAGTACCCCCCAGGTCCCTTTCTGCCTGGCCACTCTCCAGCCACTCTGACCCCAGCCTGTAGTGCTGCTGTTGCAGTCTTATTTTTTTAATGTCACTGGATAACATGTAACAAAGAATACATAACTGCTTTCCAAATTCAATTGTGAAATAGATGTTATTTCTCTACTGAAAAAGAAGGTAATATGTAGGAGAAGGGAAAAACAAACAAACACTGAAATTAGACACTTAATTGGAAGTTCTTATGAAGAGCTATGAAAATTCTGTAATCCCAGCTAGTCAATAAATTAGGAGAACTTTTTGAGTATGGAGAAGATTCCTCTGGCAGACTCCCAGTGAAGTCAAAGGGAATTGTTCCTTTGTCTCAAGTTGCAGGATCAAGCAGGAAGAGCAGCTCATCATGCAGAAAAAGTTCCAGATGATTACTAGGAACAGGTCTGCAATAATTGCAGAAATCACCTGATAAGCATTTAAGATGATTATGTTGTCTTTCAAAAAGTCATCAGCCCAAAAAAATGACATTAAAATTGTAGACAAGAGTGTGAAAAACTGCCAGCAGGATCAGCTTTCTAACACTGCTGTGCTCTGGCTCAGTAAACCCTTAAATCCTGGCCTGCATCAGGAACAGTGTGGCCAGCAGGAGCAGTGAGGCCATTTTCCCCCTGTACACCACACTGGTTAGGCCACACCTTGAGTCCTGTGTCCAGTTCTGGGCTCCTCAGTTTAGGAAAGATGTTGACTTGCTGGAACGAGTCCAGAGAAGGGCAACAAAGCTGGGGAGGGGTTTGGAGCACAGCCCTGTGAGGAGAGGCTGAGGGAGCTGAGGTTGCTTAGCCTGGAGAAGAGGAGGCTCAGGGGAGACCTTCTTGCTGTCTACAACTACCTGAAGGGAGGTTGCAGCCGGGTGTGGGGTTGGTCTCTTGTCCCAGGCAGCCAGCACCAGAACAAGAGGACACAGTCCCAAGCTGCAGCAGGGAAGGTTTAGGCTGCATGTTAGGAAGAAGTTCTTCCCAGCAAGAGAGCTTGGCCATTGGAATGTGCTGCCCAGGGAGGTGGTGGAGTCACCATCACTGGAGGCATTCACAAAAGGATTGGATGTGGCGCTTGAAGCCATTGTTTAACTAGTCCTGAGGTGTTGGATGACAGGTTGGACTTGATGATCTCTGAGGTTGACAGTTTGCACTTGATGATCTCTCAGGTCTTTTCCAACCTTATTGATTCTGTGATTCTATGATTATTCCAACTCTGCCCTGCAAGAACTTAGGAATGTTTTTTATGTCTGTAATTCATTTCCAGGGTTAAAAGGAAGCACTCTCCTGTGGGAAGTTAGTACTAAACTACTACAACTACCACACATGGGAATCACACAATTGCCAGGGTTGGATGGGACCTCAAGGATCACCTAGTTCCAATCCCCCTGCCATGGACAGTGACACTTTCTGTTAGATCAGGTTGCCCAGAGCCCCATCCAGCCTGGCCTTATAAAACTCCAGGGATGGTGCTTGCACCACCTCTTTGGGGATGTGTACAATCAGGACCTAAACAACACTGGATACATTTAGATTAGTGTTATAGATTATTTAGTTGCACTAACAGGACTGAAATCAGATGAAATTAGTCTGCACACTTGATTCTGAGAATGTGGGAGCCACCTTCTATGCAGGCTATAGTAATTCATTGTTCTAATTTAAGCTGTTTGAAACCTAGCAAGTCCTTACTGAGGATTTAGAGATGATGCATTCTCAAGATTAAAACACAAAAAACCCAACTTGATGAGACATTTTTGCTCTCTACAGCTGCTTGAAAGCAGGTGGTAGTGAGGTGGGTGTCTCCTCTCCCTAGTAACAAGTGCTAGGATAAGAGGAAATGGCCTCAAGTTTCACTAAGGGAGGTTTAGGTTGGATACCAGAACAAACTCCTGGACTAAAAGGGTTCTCAAACACTGGAATAGGCTTCCCAGGGGGGTAGTTGAATTCCCATTCCTGGAAGTGTTTAAAAGAGAGCCAGATGTAGTGCTGAGGGACATAATTCAGCACCAGAATGGGTAGAGTTCAATGATCACAGAATCATGGAATTGTTAGGGTTGGAAGGGACCTCAAGGATCATCCAGATCCAACCCACCTGCCATGGGCAGGGACACCTCACACTACAGCAGGTTGCTCACAGCCACATCCAGCCTGGCTGCAAAAACCTCCGGGGATGAGGCTTCCACCACCACCCTGGGCAACCTGTGCCAGTGTCTCACTGCCCTCATGGGGAAGAACTTCTTGCTAAATGATGGCTGGACTCGATGATCTTAGAGTTCTTTTCCAACCAAAATGATTCTATGATGCTATTGTTTTGTCAGCCAGGTTCATCAAGAAGGAATTTAGCAAGCGTTGCTTCCCAAGGACTGGAAGTTTCTGTCACTAACAGCTGATGTGTCTGTTTTCTGACAGCATTTGTAGAGGTTACCACTGTGAAGTCAGTTCTGTCATACAGTGACTGAAGTAATTTGTTTGAATCATTCACAGCAACAACTGCATTAGCTTTACCTGAGGAGTAGTTAAAAATCAAGTGGTTTGTTCTCATACTATGCCTCTTTGGAACATTCCCTACCCCATGATGTAACTCCAAGGCAAAAAACAAAAGAAAGGACAAGACCGGGAATTTCAAGCCAGCCCTAGCTTCGTTGAAATGGTTTGGTTATCATAGTATCATAGTATCATTCAGGGCTGGAAGGGACCACAAGGATCATCTAGTTCACACCCCCCTGCCATGGTCAGGGACACCCCACACTAGATCAGGCTGGCCACAGCCTCATCCAGCCTGGGCTTAAACACCTCCAGGGACGGAGCCTCGACCACCTCCCTGGACAACCCATTCCAGGGTCTCACCACTCTCATGGTGAAGAACCTCCTCCTCACATCCAGCCTGAATCTCCCCACCTCCAGCTTCATTCCATTCCATTATCCCAGAATATTATTATTATATTATTGTATCCAACCATAAATGAGAGTAATATTATCTTTTCCCTTATTGGATTGGTTCCATGAAGAATGTCCACTTTCATCATTAGGATTAGCACTCAGAATTACCATTGCCAAAGTATTTCACAGAATCACAGAATGCTAGGGATTGGAAGGGACCTCTGGACATCATCCAGTCCAACCCACTGCCAGAGTAGGATCACCTAGGGCAGGCTGCACAGGAATGCATCCAGGTGGATTTTGAAGGTCTCCAGTGAAGGAGACTCCACAGCCCCTCCTGGCAGCCTGCTCCTGTGCTCCAGCACCCTCACCATACAGAAGTGTCTCTTCATGGTGAGGTGAAACCTCCTGTGTTCTACCTTGTACCTGTTGTTCCATTTCCTGTCACTGGACATCACCAAAAGAAGCCTGGCACCTTCATCTTGACCCCCACCCCTCAGATATTTGTAGATGTTGATCAGATCCCCTCTCAGCCTTTTCCTCTCCAGGCTAAACAGCCCCAGGTCTCTCAGTCTTTCTTCATAGGAGAGATGTTCAAGTCCCCCAATCATCCTCTTAACTCTCTGTTGGTTTCCTCCAGCAGACCCCTGTCTCTCTTGAACTGGGGAGCCCAAAACTGGATGCAATATTCCAGGTGTGGTCTGACCAGGGCAGAGAGGGAGGAATGAAGGAAAACATCACCTGGCTACGAGCACAAGCAAATGTCATTGGGATGGTATTTCCCTTGTTGGACTGTCCGGTAGGTTCCTATCTCTCTTGATTTGTGGAGCCCACAGCTGATGCTCATAGCTGCTTCCCAGAGCAGAAATGTGTTTTCTCTATGAATTTGCCCAAACCTAAAGCTAAATAAATGCTAACTTCATTGCATTAAGCTCTGCATTTAGCATATCCTCCATACAAACACCTCCATGGCAAGACTGCTAGCTTGCTGCTAATTAGGCCTAATACCCTGAACAGTTATGCAAGTGCCACAATGACATTTTTCTCACTTTCCTCAGTGTAGGCTGCACTTAGCATTTGAATGTACTAATTTTTTTCCCTTCTTCATTCATCTTTCTTTCTTTCTTTTTTTTTTAAACCCCATCCTTTTGATGTTGATCAATGTGAAGTGATCTCCATAGAAGTACTGAGTATTGATGTTCTGCTCAGCTGCTCGTTTCTTTCTTATTCTACAAGCAGCAATTTCCCAGAGCCTGCTGAAAAGGAACAGCTCTGCAGAACAGAGAGAGATATCTGGTGCCATATTGTTTCATGAGACTGAAGTTAGGATCTCTTTCATTAACACCTGGCCCCTGAATAATAAAGCATATGATATGGTCACTTGTTATAACAACAGAGAATAGGATAGGATAGGATAGGATAGGATAGGATAGGATAGGATAGGATAGGATAGGATAGGATAGGATAGGATGGAATGGAATGGAACGGAACGGAACGGAACAGAATAGAATAGAATAGAATAGAATAGAATAGAATAGAATAGAATAGAATAGAATAGAATAGAATAGGAGTTCTTCACAGAGAGAGTTGTTAGCCATTGGAATGTGCTGCCCAGGGAGGTGGTGGAGTCACCATCCCTGGAGGTGTTCAAGAGGGGATTGGATGTGGCGCTTGGTGCCATGGTTTAGTCATGAGATCTGTGGTGACAGGTTGGACTCGATGAGCTTTGAGGTCTCTTCCAACCTTGGTGATTCTGTGATTCTGTGAATAGAATAGAATAGAATAGAATAGAATAGAATAGAATAGAATAGAATAGAATAGAATAGAATTAACCAGGTTGGAAAAGACCTCTGAGATCATCAAGTCCAACCTATCACCCAACACCAGATAATCAACTAAACCATGGTACCAAGCACCCCATCCAGTCTCTTCCTAAACACCTCCAGTGATGCTGACTCCACCACCTCCCTGGTCACCACATTCCAATGGCCAGCCTCTCCTTCTATGAAGAACTTCTTCCTAGCATCCAGCCTAAACCTCCCCTGGTGCATCTTGGTGTTCGTTGTCTGGGATCTTGTGTGATTATCTGCCCTATCTCTGGCATCAGAACAGGGAATCTCACATTCTTTCATTGCCTTTTCTTTATGAATCTAAGATGAATGAAATTGAGAAGTCTCAGGTACTGACAGGGCATAGGTGGAGTGGTACACACTTGTGCTGGAGCATAGTCAAACCCAAAATTAGTTTGTCATGTTCTTAATTCTGTGTTAGTACTTCATTAGCACTTTATGTACAGCTATTGGTATTCCATTTATTACCTGCCTGAAGCACTAAGCACCATTAGAATGTACAATCATTGTATTGAAATCTCTCTCATAGAATCATAGAGTCAACCAGGCTGGAAAAGACCTCAGAGATCATCGAGTCCAACCTATTACCTAATGCCCAACAGGTCATGACAACTAAACCATGGCTTCAAGTGCCACATCCAATCCTTTTTTGAACACCTCCAGGGATGGTGACTCCACCACCTCCCTGGGCAGCACATTCCAATGGCCAATTATTCTTTCTGGGAAGAACTTTCTCCTCACCTGCAGTCTAAACTTCCCCTGGTGCAGCTTGGGACTGTGTCCTCTTGTTCAGTTGCTGGTTGCCAGCAGCTACAGTCTGGATGTAGTTATTTTCATAGATTCATAGAATGGTTTGGGTTGGAAGGGACCTCGAGGATCATCTGGCTACAATCCTCCTGCCATGGGCAGGTACACCTCTCAACTAGATTTGATTGCTCTAGGCCTCATCTATCCTGCCCTTAACTCCACATCCACAACCTCCCTGGCCAACCTGTCCCAGCATCTCACCATCTGTCCTGCAAAGTTCTTCCTGTTCTCCAGTCTAAATCTGCCCTTTCAAGCTTCAACCCATTCCCTCTTCTCCTCCTTTTAAAAGTCCCTTCCCAGCTTTCTTGCATCCCCCCTTTAAGTAGTGGAAGGGTTCTCTAAGGTCTCCTAGAGCCTTCCCTTCAAGCTGAACAGCCCCAACTCTCATAGCCTTGCACCATGGAGGAGGTGTTCCAGCCCTCTGGTGGCCCTCCTCTGGCCCCACTCCAGCACTTCAAAGCTTTGCCAATAAAGATTTTGCTTTCCCTGTGTTTTAATAGAGTCTGCATCATCACAGCTCCCTTTGGCTTCAGCTTGTGTTTGTGGCATTCAGGAGCTCTGATAAGTAGGCACTTACTGTCAGAGTGGGTCTGTATCTACACTGTAGCACACAGAAATTTATGAAACAGAGTTTATTTTGGGAACTCCCTGCAGTAGTACGAATTATGGCTCCACTAAATTCAGTATAGATTTGTTTCCTCCCACCCCTCCCCCCTGTTTGTTGTAGGTTATCTAATATTGCAATGGATGACCATAATATTTTCCTTCATTAAGGGAGAAAATGTCAAGGGAAATATAATACACAATGGGGTTTTATTTCAGTGTGTGATTAGGCTTAGTTTTTAAATGCCAAAAAATACCCCAAAATAACACAAGAATGTCACCTTTCTGGTCATATCCTAACTCCCCTTCTTGTGCATCAACACATGGGCAGAGTCCAAGGGCAGGAGATTGAACATATCTAAGTGTTAGGTTCTACACATTGGCCACAACAACCCCATGCAGTGCTACAGGCTGGGGACAGAGTGGCTGGAGAGCAGCCGGGCAGAAAGGGACCTGGGGATACTGACTGATAGTAGGCTGAACATGAGCCAGCAGTGTGCCTAGGTGGCCAAGAAGGCCAATGGCATCCTGGCCTGCATCAGGAACAGTGTGGCCAGCAGGAGCAGGGAAGTCGTTTTGCCCCTGTACTCAGCACTGGTCAGGCCACACCTTGAGTCCTGTGTCCAGTTCTGGGTCCTCAGTTTAGGAAAGATGTTGAGTTGCTGGAAGGTGTCCAGAGAAGGGCAACAAAGCTGGGGAGGGGTTTGGAGCACAGCCCTGTGAGGAGAGGCTGAGGGAGCTGGGGTTGCTTAGCCTGGAGAAGAGGAGGCTCAGGGGAGAACTTATTTCTGTCTCCAACTACCTGAAGGGAGGTTGTAGCCAGGTGGGGGTTGGTCTCTTCTCCCAGGCAACCAGCATCAGAACAAGAGGACACAGTCTCAAGATGCACCAGGAGAGGTTTAGGCTGGAGGTTAGGAAGAAGTTCTTCCCAGAAAGAGAGCTTGGCCATTGGAATGTGCTGCCCAGGGAGGTGGTGGAGTCACCATCACTGGAGGTGTTTAGGAAGAGACTGGATGGGGCACTTGGTGCCATGGTTTAGTTGATTAGATGGTGTTGGGTGATAGGTTAGACTTGATGATCTTGAAGGTCTTTTCTAACCTAGTTAATTCTCTTCTTTTCTCTTCTCTTCCATTCCATTCCATTCCATTCCATTCCATTCCATTCCATTCCATTCCATTCCATTCCATTCCATTCCATTCCATTCCATTCCATTCCTGCTGACTAAGTGAAGAAAGGAACAAAAAAAATAGAAGAGGAACTGCTGGTGATGGCTCTGATGCTGCAAAACACTTAAAGCCAGATCTATAATAGAATATCTAACAACCTAGGCAGGTTCACTGATATTAATATGAGTGAAGTGCCTAAACAGGAGGTAAGTGCTTCAGTAACATTTTGGTATTGGACATATAAACACTCTTGCAGCCTTCCCAAAGCCCCATTGGCTATGATGAGAGCACTGATCAATGTGAAATTATTCACATGCAATGCAGGATCAGAGATTCTACTAAGTCTTCGCTCCTCTGTCAGTTACACTGAGCTTTCATTAGTGGGAAACAATATTTATAGAGAGCATAAAATAATAATTCACAGTGCTTTAGAGCTCTCTGTCTGCTCATTTCATTCTGCAAGAGACAAAAGAGCAGAGTGAAATATGAGTATTTGTTTGTAACTTCCATATATGTATTGGGGTTTTATTCCTTCTTTCTTTGTGCACTTGATATTTTCTTCCTCCTGTAACAAAGCAGAATGTAAAGACAGACTTTCTTTTTTGTGCTGCATTCACAAAAGAAAGCACAGAGGCTGTTGCAATGATAAATTAATGATAGCTTGAAAAGAGAAAAATGATGGAAGTGACAAGGCTCCGAAGAATAGCAGAGTAAATTAACACATGTGGATGCAAAAGTCCTAATAACCAAGCACTAATAACAGGTTGCATGTGGTTTTGCAGCTACCAAGTTGTTGTCAATATCAGGGCTACCAGGGTGATGAAGGAGCACTGCCCTGTGAGGAGAGGCTGAGACACCTGGGGTTTTTAATCTGGAGAAGACTAAATGGCATGAGATTGAACACATCCAACTGCTGGGTTCAGCACATCGGCCACAACAACCCCATGCAGAGCTACAGGCTGGGGTCAGAGTGGCTGAGAGCAGCCAGGCAGAGAGGGACCTGGGGGTGCTGGTTGATGGTAGGCTGAACATGAGCCTGCAGTGTGCCCAGGCAGCCAAGAGGGCCAATGGCATCCTGGCCTGCATCAGGACCAGTGTGGCCAGCAGGAGCAGGGAGGTCATTCTGCCCCTGTACACTGCACTGGTTAGGCCACACCTTGAGTCCTGTGTCCAGTTCTGGGCCCCTCAGTTTAGGAAGGAGGTTGGCTTGCTGAAGCGTGTCCAGAGAAGGGCAACAAAGTTGGTGAGAGGCTTGGAACACAGCCCTATGAGGAGAAGCTGAGGGAGCTGGGGTTGCTTAGCCTGGAGAAGAGGAGACACAGGGGTGACCTTATTGCTCTCTACAACTACCTGAAGGGGGGTTGTAAACAGGCAGAGGTTGGTCTCTTCTCCCAGGCAACCAGTACCAGAATAAGAGGACACAGTCTCAGGCTGCACCAGGGGAGGTTCAGGCTGGAGGTCAGGAGGAAGTTTTACACAGAGAGAGTGATTGCCCACTGGAATGGGCTGCCTGGGGAGGTGGTGGAGTCATCATTGCTGGAGGTGTTTGGGAGGAGACTTGACAGGGTGCTTGGTTGCATGGTTTAGTTGGTTGGTTGGTGTTGGATGAGAGGTTGGATGCGATGATCTTGAAGGTCTCTTCCAACCTGGTCTATTCTATTCTAGTCCAGTCTAGTCTAGTCTAGTCTAGTCTAGTCTATTCAAGAGGGCAAGACTTAAGACTGGAAGTCTTAAGACATAGTGACAGAAAAGTCCTCTTCCATAGAGACAGAAAAGTCCTCCAGGGGCCAGACAGTCCAGGAGGTGGACCCAGGAAGATGTAATCTTGTTATTCAATCCATAATTCTGCTATCTGTTTCTAAACTGACAGCAAGGCCAACTCAGACTCTTCCTTCCCCCCTTTTGGTTCTCCAGTTTTGGGCTCCCCAGTTCAAGAGGGACAGGGATTAACCTGAGAGAGTCCAACAGAGGGCTATGAGGATGATTAGGGGACTGGAGCACTGCCTGATGAGGAGAGGCTGAGAGCCCTGGGGCTTTTTGGTCTGGAGAAGAGAAGATTGAGAGAGGATTTAATCAATGTTTATAGATATCTGAGGGCTGGGAGTCAAGAGAGAGGGGACAGGCTCTGCTCTGTTGCACCCTGTGATAGGGCAAGGGCCAATGGATCTAAACTACAGCACAGGAGGTTCCACCTCAACATGAGGAGGAACTTCTTCACTGTGAGGGTGCCAGAGCCCTGGAGCAGGCTGCCCAGAGAGGTTGTGGAGTCTCCTTCTCTGGAGACTTTCCAGAGCCATCTGGATGCATTCCTGTGTGACCTGTGCTGGATTTTCCTAATGCCCAGTCTAAACCTACCCTGGTGCAGTTTGAGGCCATTCCCTCTTGTTCTATCATTAATTTCTTGTGAGAAGGGACCAGCACCAACCTCTCTACAATGATGTGAGGCGTCATTGTAGAAAATGATGTGGTTTCCCCTTGGCCTCCACTTCTTCAAACTAAACAGCCTCCAAACTACTTCACTGTTACAAGGGTTTTATATCAAAATAGGCAATTGTATTATAGATGTGCTTAAGATATTGAAAGTCACTCAGCTGCTCTTTCTACTGTGAATCACTCCTTTGATTCTTGCTGACCCTTTCTGATTTAATGTACTGAAGGAGGGAGAAAAGACTTCTGAAAATTATTTCAGTGCATCAGTAACTCAAGTTTGGTTTTGTGTTTTACTGTTAGAAGAACATAGAATCATAGAATGGTCTGGGTTGGAAGGGACCTCCACAGGTCATCCAGTCCAGCCCCCTCTGCAGTCAGCAGGGACATCCTCAACTAGATCAGGTTGCCCAGAGCCTTGTTGAGTCTCACCTTGAATATCTCCAAGGTTGGGGCCCCAACCACCTCCCTGGGCAACCTGTTCCAGCGTTCCACTACCCTCATGGGAAATAATTTGTTCCTAAAATCCAATCTAAATCTGGTTTGAAGCCACTGCCTGTTTTATGACCAATAAGCTAGTATCTAAATAGTCAGCTGAACCTATTCAAGCAAATCCAAATCTCTCCTGAATGTAGCCTGTCTGGCAAATATATACATAGAGGAGAGGAAAACAAAAGATAGAGTAAATGGTAACAGGAAAATGTAATGTTTTTTGTGTGGTGGAAACATGCTGTAGAAGAGATTAATGGAGAGTTTATAGACATTAATATACAGTAATGTAAGCTCCACATTACACTGCTGTTAAAATGCCTGTGCAAAAATGGAAAGAAGTCTAACAAAGTAGGTAGGAGAAAGAGAGAGCTAGTCACACAAAGAAAAGTAGGATATTATAGGCATAACTCAAATCTGGCTTGAAGATTACATTAACTGGGCTATTAACAATAAAAGATATAGATTAGATGAAGCCAGCAGAAACAGGAATCCTGCACTTTCTTTTTAGAGCAGCAGCCCTTTAGGAATGAGATTACTTCACTCCTTTTTGCTTTGGGCCAAAAAGGCTGGAGAAGGGTAAAACATGTTGTCATGCCGCCTTTGGATGAGAGGAACGGGTTCTTTGCCATGAGGGTAGTGGAACAATGGAGCAGGTTGCCCAGGGAGGTGGTTGGGGACCCATCCCTGAAGATATTTTGGTCTCTTCTCCCAGGCAACCAGCACCAGAACAAGAGGGCACAGTCTAAAGCTGTGCCAGGGGAAGTTTAGGCTGGAGGTGAGGAGAAAGTTCTTCACAGAGAGAGTTGTTGGCCATTGGAATGTGCTGCCCAGGGAGGTGGTGGAGTCACCGTCCCTGGAGGTGTTCAAGAGGGGATTGGACGTGGCACTTGGAGCCATGGTCTAGTCACAAGGTCTGTGGTGATAGGTTGGACTCAATGATCCTCAAGGTCTCTTCCAACCTCAGTGATACTGTGGTACTGTGATATTCAAAGTGAAGCTCATCAGGGCAACCTGTTTTGGTTGGTGATGTTCCTGCTGACTGCAGAGGTGGTTGGACCTTTGGAGGTCCTTTCCAGCCAAGACCATTCTATGATTCTAAAATGCTAAAGTTCAGCCAGAGAATTCAATGTGGAGAGGACATGTTTGGATTTTCCTCCCAGCTGCTCTGCTCCACGCTATGAGAAAAGGCAGAGGAGAGGCAAAATATTCCCTTCTGCATGTTTCACATGGCAGGTGTTCACATGGGCACTGGTTTGCTTATTTCTTGAGCCAAGAGCAGTGGTGACCTGGTCATTCCTAAAGCTGCAGTGTCACCCAGGGTTGCATTTGAATTGGTCTCAGAGAATAAACTAGTTACAGGAATATGCTATATTTTGCCTTCTCCAGAAACAACAGCTCAAGTGTGAAATGACTGAGTAAATGAAAAGGCATAAGGAAAGGTCAAGAGAGCTGGAGGAGTAATGGGAGATTTTCTTACCCTAGCCATAGATCTGAGAGAATCAAGTGGAAGAAATGAAGCTGGTGGTGTATCTGTGGAGATACACATACAGATGCTATTTTCTACATAATAAATTCCCAAATACTTTTAGCACAAATACTGCTGAGAATGACAAAAACCCATGACTAAGGAAAAGTACAGAGGATGTCAAGCAGAAACCTGATATTAAAAGAAAGAAGGAAACAAAACCATAGAGGTGAAAGAGAGGTGTGTCCTATTAAACATCAAACCAACAGGTTTCAGGGACTACTAATTGAAATCCAATGAGTTGAGGGATTGGGAGGTTGTGGACAGATAGGGGTTGGACTCTTCTCTCAGGCAACCAGTGACAGAACAAGAGAAGAGAAAGAGAAGAGAAGAGAAGAGAAGAGAAGAAGAGAAGAGAAGGAA